>NC_056727.1:675653117-675808117 GCF_019279795.1 Protopterus annectens | reverse complement strand
TTTTTAAAATTTTTAAAAGATCCTGACCAGACATGATCCCTGAAGATCCAGAAGAAGACTGAAGACATAACTCAATACATCTATCAGTTTACTGGCCCACTGCCATAAGTGTAACATTTTTGTGCCAAAGGGTATGACACAGTACTATCTAAGCTATTAGGTTATCATACCACAGACTTGTTGTTTAGACAAATGAGAAGAGGCACCAGAATCAGTTCCTTTTATGAAAAGAGTAACCATAACCCATTCCTTTTTAAAGGCCTTTTGAGCAAACAGACCTGCCCATATCTCGAAATGGTTGATGAAGAGCTCATTCTTCAGTGGAGGACCAGAGTCCTTTCCTTAATATGGAAGCCTAAGTGGGCTTCTAAGCCCACCAGTGAAGTGTTTGTCATCACAGTTTCAAAAGGTTTAGCTGCAAGATGGGGAAGACTCACCAAATGTTTTGTTGGAATGTTTAACAGTGCAGATCTTGGTGATGAGTCCAAGAAAAAAAAGGCATGGCCCATGAGCACATGGTGTCTCTGAAACCACTGACATCTCACTGTCCACTGCAATATAGGGCATCCTTAAAATGATTTGTCACTACTCCTTAGCCTCATGGTAATTTTATTGCCATAAAGCCTCCTTTGGTTTCTTAATAATCATTTCATGACTTGAAATCATTTTTCACTGTGTAATGTTCTGCCTTCTTGTAATTCTCTGTAGAATGGCCTCTGACCTTTGATATCATGTTAGGCATTCCACTAAAGTTGGCAGTTGAGTGCATAAGAGCAATTCTAAGGACAGGGTTGTTTTTTCTAGTGAAAGTACTGCTGTCGAAGTTAATGTTTTAACCTCTGATGGTGGAATTTTAAATCCTTACATGGAGTGACCTTGAGTTCAGGAAGTTCAGATGACAGAAGAGGCTCCATACAATACTGAAATCCTGTTCTAAAAATTACTACTTTGGCCAGTAACCTTGCATCTTTTCCTGTATTAGTATGTCTGTTTGACTACATACACTGTACCATACTCTCCTCAACTTTACATTGTTAGGAAAGTTCACTTTACCACTGCCCTTTTATAAAATACTATGGGTCTTAACTTTGTCAGTGTAAACACACATTCTGATCTACCTTTGAATTACTTTTCATATCACTGTATAGCCTGTATTATGATTATAGTATGTTTGTATACTGACTATTTATATGCATCTTCCCAATGTTTGTTTTCTCACTATTGTATGTTCAGTCACTTTTTTCCCTCATTATTGTATGCTCAAGCAATTCATCACACTATGTATGTATGCATGTTACTTTCTCTCTGTAATCTTGTGTAGCTTTTCTCACTGGCCTCTGCTGAAAAGGGTTTTTTCTACCCAGACAAACTTTCCAGTCAAGCAAAACAATCAATAAATCAAAAAGTAAAATAAAATCTATTTGGGAAATCATGAATAATATGGATTTGGCTAGGATATAATAAATATCTTTTGCTGCTGCTTACTAAATTAAATAGACGTATTTTCTAAACTGCTGACTGCATTACTTTCATTTTGCAGTCGCAGTTACTGTTATCACTGTTGGTTCACACTGGTACACTGTTGTTTTTGCTAATGTTTTAAGTAGCAGTATGTGTATGGGTAAGGTGTTTTAGTCTGGAATGAAGGGGGAGAAAATCCCAGGATGCAAAAAACTCCCATACCAGCCTCAGTAAGAAGCTGAGATCCCTCATAAAATCCTCCAAAGCTAGTTACGAAAATAAAATTGCCAAAGATTCCAAAAACAACCACAAGGCATTCTATAACTGTTAAGAGTCTAAATGGCAATGGTCAGATCTGCTCTGAGCTACAACAGAATGGCATTAAATATACTGATCCCAAGGATATTGCCAATATTCTGGCAGATCGATTCAGTGCCAACTTCACCCCCCTCTCTACCCCTAAATGGCCCATCTCAATACCAGAAGATTGCCAAATTCCGGTAATAACGGCCACACAGGTAAAAAACGCACTCTCCAAAGCTAAGAATACAGCATCCACGGGACCAGATGACATCCCAGGCTGTGTAATTCATGAACTACAAAATGAACTGGCACCTCACCTAAGTGTCATGTTTAATCATACCCTCACCTCATGCTTCGTGCCCACTGAGTGGTGCACAGCTACAGTTATCCCACTCCACAAGGGGTGATCCAACTTGGATCTCAGGAACTACCGCCCCATCAGTCTGACAAGCCTGATCTGCAAGGCCATGGAACGTATTATCATGGAACATATAAACAAAGACATTGGCAACCTTAAAACACTGGACCCCACCCAGTTTGGGTTCGTGAAGGGCCGAGCTTGTCTCCTGAACCTGATTGACTTCTTCGAATCAGTCTCCAGAGCCATGGATAAGGGTAAGGCAGTCCACACAGCCTCTCTGGACCTCGCCAAGGCCTTTGACACCATCCGCCACTCTGAAATCATATATAAACTTACTAAGCTGGGCATTAATCCCTACGTCACTCGATGGGTTGCTAACTGGCTTACTGAAAGAACCCACACTGTAAAAGTAGCTGACTCTAAATCCAGCTCCAGACAAGTGACAAGTGGAGTACCTCAGGGTTCAGTCCTCGGACCTCTCTTGTTTGGCATCTACTTCTATGAAGTACAGGCCAACACTAAGGGACTCTGGCTAACAAAGTTCGCAGATGACTGCAAACTGGGAGCCATTATTGAATCCCCAAATTATATGGATACTCTACAAAAG
This sequence comes from Protopterus annectens, assembly GCF_019279795.1. NCBI lineage: Eukaryota > Metazoa > Chordata > Ceratodontiformes > Protopteridae > Protopterus > Protopterus annectens. The sequence goes on along the minus strand of NC_056727.1, from coordinate 675,805,385 downwards.
GGCCTTACAAAAACAGATGCTTGGTGCCAGAGCCATGGGCTCAAGCTAAATGCCAAGAAATGTATAGTTATCCCCTTTGGGAAAAAATATGTACCCATGAATTACCACATAGGTGGCAGTACACTAAACACCGAAAGTGTGATAAGAGATTAGGGACACAGGTGGACAGTGGTCTCACCTTCAATAACCACATCGCGACAACAGTCAGGAAATCCTTCTATGTGGCTCACCTCATCATTAAGGGCTTTTCATCCAGAAAAAAGGAGGTCATTGTCCCACCGTACTCATCCCTCATTAGACCCATTATAGAATACAATGCCCCATTTGGTATGTACCTCTCAAGACATCTGCAACAACTGGAAAGGCCGCAGAAATATCTCACTAAAAGAATCACAGGCCTAAAGCAGATGCCCTATGCTGACCACCTTAAAAAACTCCAGCTATACTCTGTCGCATATAGTCTACTCAGAGGCAATCTCTGCTTAACATACAAGGCCATGTCAAACCCAGAGCTGTTGGACATGCTCCACTTAAAGAAATCCCAATCCCTCAGAGCCACACGCTCCAAGGATTTAAACCTTGTCATCACAATAAACAAAACATGCTGGAGGGATAGGTTCCTGACCCAGAGACTCCCCAGACTTTGGAATAGACTGCCCATACATGTCAAGCAGAGCGCCTCTTTGGCCCTCTTCAAAAGGAACCTTGATGATTGGATTGGAGAAAGGAAATGCACCCCGGGGATCACATCAGTCGCCCTGTTAGACAGGGGTCCAGGGAAGTAAATAGTGTGGGAAGAAATAGCCACGGAGTTGTTATGGCTAGGCTTGTATAGGCCCTAGGGCCGATAGCCTAGTATCAACCTATGAACCTATGAAATGGTATATATCTGTTTGAAAACTAGCTATGAATATGAAATTAGAAATAAGCACTGAAATGATCCTCACACAAGCTATGTCATGCAAGCAATAATGCCCAACAGGGTGTGTATTACTGTGGAAATAACACCTGCCCGGGGGGGATTCTGAGGCCCGATGCCACAGGCAGAGGGCCTCTACACAACTAGAGGGTGGTTAATTCCACCATAACACACACCCTGGAGGACATTATTGTGCTTAGAGAATGGGTTGTCTGAAAATTGTTGTGGTTTACTTATTTATTTTTTTAATTGCTATATCTTTTTTTTTATGTAAAATAGTTCCTCCTCCTAATGTTTCAAACTTTCTGTAGTATATGTAATCCAAAATATAACATTTTTTAAAAATATATATCTTTTTATTTACTTTATTTTTTGGTCCTTACTCGGAAAATGTTTGGTTTGTTGCCAGTCATCGGGGATTGAAGTAATAATGATATACATTTGAGTTTCAGACATTATTTCCTTCAGAAAACGCATGCTAACACAAGTACTGTCATTTAAGCAACTTTGTAATTTTATAACAATAATTAAAATCTGTTCCTATTTTGAAGCCTTTGTTCCTCCTTTATTTTAGGCTTTATCCAGATTTCTTCAGCTAAGAGATCGAGAAGTATGAAAATCTCTTTACTGCTGCTGCCAGTGGTCAATCTCACTCACTCACACTTGTGCGTCAGAAAACACATGCTGTCATAAATCCTATAATTCAAGTAACTTTGTGATTTTACAACAGCACTATTTAAAATATAATCCTATTTTGAGCCTTTGTTCACCCTTTAGGTCTTACCCAGAAATCGTGAACTAAGAGGTTGAGAGGTATGCAAACCTGCTGCTGTCGCTACTGTGCAATCGCTTTCACTCTTCAGATTCTCTGTCTGTCCCTCTCTCTCTCACACACACACACACACACACACTCACACACACACGCACACACACACACGCACACACACACACACACACACGCACACACACACACGCACACGCACACACACACGCACACGCGCACACACACGCACACACGCACACACGCACACATGCACACACGCACACATGCACACACGCACACATGCACACACGCACACACGCACACACGCACACATGCACACACACACATGCACACACACACATGCACACACACAAGCAAAAACATTTCTTCTGTTTCATTTATTTTTTACACTCACTAAACAGCAAAAGTGCTGCTTTGCAAGTGTAAAATAATAGCTCAATCGATCTGTCTGTCTCTTACTCTCATACATGCCTACACACACACAGACATAAAAAACATACACTTTTTAAAATGTATTCATTTATTTTTTATTATTTTACACTCACTAAACGGCAAAAGCCCTGCTTAGTGAGTGTAAACTAATGGTGGCCATTAGGTAACTTTCAGTCCGAGCTCCACAGCAGCTTGATATGCTGCCGTGAAGCAGTAGATTCATTTTTCAGCAGTGTAGTAGAGCCTTGATCTGGACCAAGAGTTCTACTGAGAAAGACTAATATACCAGCAGAACCTTTTCAGAGAAAGCACAGGTGAGTTTCAGAATATCACGAAGAGAGACATTATCTAGAACTCTCCTATCACTTTTTGTACTTAGGACTGCAGCATGCTAGGCGGTGGAGTCATCCTCTTGGACAAATTTTACAGCACTGCAGTAGGCAAGATAATGTGACTCAACAGCCTTTTGTAGGAGGTAAGGAAGTTTTTTCCTCGTCTAGCCTATAAGAGGAGAGAAGTTAAGTACATAGAGGAGAACTGTAAACAACCACAGAGATGAGGGCCTGTTTCATTCTCAGAAGGTCAGATCATAGGCTTGTTGACTGAAGAGTGCTTCCTCAAGAAATTGGTTTCAAATGTTGTTCCTGACCTTCTCCTTCAAGAAAGGCAACCTAAAATATGTTATCCTGGGTAAGCACACAGCATATCATGTAACCTTGGTCAAAACATCAGCACAGTCAAAGTAACAGCAGGACATATGGCATCCCACTGTACCAAACTCAGTGGGATTTTCAAGCATGCCCCAACCTTTATTCACTAGATGGAACTGGAATTGTGACAGGTGAAATTCACAGCTGAAGCACACAATCCAAAACATAGTAGAGGGGCAGATTCTTATGCCACAGCTTTCTGGTGCCTAGTACCCCTTATTGGTGGTAAGGGGGCAAAAATTAGATGGTCTTTTGGATCTATACTGAACAAAACAGATCATGTAAGAGTCAACAGTGGGATGAATAGAAATTGCTCTGTCCAATCAGGTGGTTGCTTATAGAGAGCTTCAACCTTTTTGGAGGCCAAAAGGCAGAGTGTGGGTACTCAGAGGTTGTCTTTACTGCATACCAATGGGATCCAAGGGTGAGAGCTAACCCAGGCCCCACAAGCTTCCTCCCTTGAAATTCTTCCAGTTCAAGGTACTTCTAGGGAAGGTTTTTTTTCAAATTCACAGCCAGTCCAAGTTGCTCCTTAAAAAAAACATGATCATCACCAAAACAGGAATCACTCATTGGGAGGCAGTTGTGGGGTAGACACATTCTCCTTATCCATTTCAAATAAATCAGCCTCAAGAGCCTTCAAGTCACTGTAGGATATGGAGTGTGAAAGGAAAATGCCTCCTACTATTCACAAACATGCAAGAAGGTACAGTGCAGTTATTAAGCTAGAGCCACTTGCAGTTAATTTGCTGTACTTGTAATATGTAATTAAGCTGAATAACTGACAGACTCCTGAACAGAATCCAAAAAGAATGAAACTATGCCATCAAAGAAGGTCCAAAGTATTGTAATGTGTGGACAGACATCAGCCTGGTCAGTAACCAGAATAGGCTCACTATGGCTGTCTTCTTTCATTAACCAAGGCCCCATCTGCTTGAGTTGGTGGCAGCTCAGATGGCTGTAAAGGATCCCACAGCACCTATCGAAAAGAGCAGAAGTTCTTTTATGTCCTGGCCAAATTTCCACTACTAGTATAATACCACCTTGGGTCTCCCCTGAAAAGAAGCTACTAGCCTAGTGGGACTAACCCAGTCAACAAAGAATAAATAAAATAAAATAAAAATAAGTGATGAGTTGCAGTAACAGTTCAATGAGACAGTCACACAGCTTCACTGATCCTGTGCAAAATCAGTTTCCCTTTAAAGAAAAAATAATGGTACCAACAAAGATTTAAACTTATACAAATCAAAAACATATACCTGCATTGGTTAGGGTAGGTGACAACATACGTCTATGGCCTGGCATGTAAGCATTAGATATAGAGGGCCTGATTCCAAAAGACTTGCCCTTGGTGCAAGTCATTTAATCCTGTGTAAGGCCTATCAATAAAGCAGGATCAGACTAAGTAATTTACACTGACAGCAAGTCTTTTGGAATCAGATCCAGAGACTAACTTTAGTTAGGAAAATGTACCAAACTGGCCCTAATCTAAAACATGGTCACTCCTGTATAAAACTATATTTTTTAAATGCAGTTGAAAAACACGGTGTCTTGCAAATTATGCAGGAAAAAATAAGCATGAACTGCATTAATGTATATATCTATAGACTGCAAGAACTTGACTGTTGGTTGCTTCATGAGCAGTGTTCCTGATCTACAGCAGGCCATCATTATGCTGATGTAACAGTTATTATTGTAAGCCTTATCAAAGTACTATATCTACTTGAATCTAAAAATATAACCAGCAAAACAAGATACAATTCATTTCTAAGGAAAGATTTGTTACATTTGGAAAACAATGATATTTAATACAACAGAAATATTTTAGTCTTCTAAAGGAAATGTAAAACACTAATATATATATATATATATATATATATATATATATATATATATATATATATAGATGTGTGTCTATATATATATATATATATATATATATATATATATATATATGTACAGACACACACATATATATATATATATATATACACACACACACACACACACACACACACATATATATATATATATATATATATATATATATATATATACACACACACACATACAAACACATATACATACATACATACATATATATATATATATATATATATATATATATATATATATATATACACACACACACACACACACACACACACACACACACACACACACACACACACACACACACACACGTATATAGATATAGGTATATATAGTTTCATTTCATACGCTTGAACACTCAAAAGAGTGAACATTCTTTTTTTTCTTGATGTTGTTGGCTTTTCTGGCTGCCTCCTGATGTGTTTCTGAGACCAAGGTATAGCAGGGACTAGGAATTTGCCTTTTCCTAACTGTTGTTCAATCTCAGAGTTGGTATACAAAATTAGAGAGTGGGCAACCTACACATCAGTACCCTGACTGCAGAATGAACATTCTCCAGCAGGGTGTTAATCTATATGTAATGCCTGCTGAAAACGAGTCCAATGCCTCAAAGCAGCATATCAAGCTGATGAGGAGCTTAGACTGAAAGGAAGTCAACAACTGCAATTATTTTACACTCACCAAGCTTGCTGTTTACAGAGTATAAAATAAAAAAACAAGAAAATTAAAGAGTGTGAGCAAAATCATTCAAGCCATTATTTTATACTTGCTAAGCAGCACTTTTGCTGTTTAGAGACTGTAAAGTAAAAGAAACAAAAAAAGAAAGAAAAGTGTGTGCGTGTTTGTATATGTGTGTTTTTCTTTCTGTCTGTATATGGGAGTATATCCGTGCTTGTGTGAATGACAGCAAACGTGTGTACGTGTGTGTGTGTGTGTGTGTACGTGTGCGTGCATACGAAGTGTGAGAGCTATCAAGCAGTGGCAGAAAAAGCAGTTAAGAGGTCTGCATACCTCCAAGCTCAAGATATTTGGATACAGCCTAAAATAAAGGGAGCACAATGGCTCAAAAATAAGAACAGATATTACTGTTATAAAATTGCAAAGTTGCTTGAATAACAGGATTTGTGTTAGCATCCATTTTCTGAACTGTAGCTGTGTTTCTGTTGGGGGGAGGGGTAAGATCGATCAAGCAGTGGCATCAGCAGTTAAGAGGTTTGCATACCTCTCCACCTCTTAGCTCAGGAAATCTGAATAAAGCTTAAAATAAATGGAGCAAAGGCTCAAATATAGGAACATATTTTAAAAATTGCTCCTATAAGATTACAAAGTTGCTTTAATAACATGATTTGTTTTAGCATGCATTTCTGAAGGAATTAAAGTCTGGAACTCAAATGTATGCCATTATGTAGTGACTTCAATCCCCTATGACTGTTAACAAACCACACATTTTAGGAGTAAGGAACCAAAAAAAAACATGCAGTAAATATCTGGATATTCTTTTGAAAATATTATTTTTTGGATGTAAAATACTTCCTCCAACACTATTTGCATCTACTACAGCAAGTTTGAGAGAGATGGAGGAACTACTTTACATCAAAAATATATTAAAAATAATATACTAATAAAAAAATAAATAAGTAAAACACAACAATTTTACATACAGCCCATTCTCTAAACACAATAATGCCCTCTAGGGTGTGTGTAAATGTGTAAATAATGCCCTGCCAGGGGTATACAGACCCTCCGGTTATGACATTGTACTTCATAACACCCGTGGGTGGGTGTTATTTACACAGTAACGCACACCCTGTTGGGGATTATTGCTTAGCAGGGGTTGAGGGGGCTTGTTTTGTAATTCCATCTAAAATGAATTGTTTTTGGTTTGATCTTTTGAATGTTTGCTGTTTCATTAGGCAATAATATATACACACAAACAAAAAAAATTGAAAGTGAATATGAAAACATCAAAAAACACCTGTTGAGATCAAGTTAGCAACTCTACGTATAACAGTTATATACAATGACACCGTTTTAGAAAATTAATCACCCAGATCTACTTTAACAGAAAACAATGATGAGTTTAAGAACTGCTAACGTGATGAGCTGATCAGTATCATTTTGTTGTATAACAGGTAACTTGTGGTTATTTTAATTCTTAGAACAATATTTCCTGAAAAAGAGCTCCTTCAGGGCTCTGCACTCTTGTGTATAACTGGTATATACAGTATTACACCTTTCAAGAACTCAAAAAAAGACACAACAAATAATAAAACTCTCAATGGACAGCTTGGGTTTCAGAAAAGGCATGCTGGGAAATATCACAGTGATACATCAGTTACTACTGCTGGATCTCAGCACTTGGGTCTCAACTTCACTTCTCAGCTGGGCTGCCTTTTGTGTGGAGCCTGGATGTCCTCTCTGTCTCTGCACAGGTTTTGACATGATCCAACGACCATCCCAGATTTTAAATTGTTAATGGTAACATTATTTTCCCTTTAAAAGGGAACTGATTTTACACAGGATCCATGAAATGGTGAAATTATTAATTTCATATAATTGTTACTGTAACTCAAAAAATACTTATTTCTAGCATTAAACAAGACAGCCATTAGATATAGTAAGATCTTATTCAGTTTAATTCTGGTGGCTGCCAAAAAAGCAATTATTAGAAAATGGAAATCAGAATCTAAACCAACTCTACTTAAAGTAGTGAATACTGTAACAGAGAGAAAAGAACAGCAGGAGGGATCATTAGAAAAGGGTAGGAGTGCATTACGTAGAAACAATGGAAACTGTGACAACAATACATGCAGAAAAAATGTTTTGAATTAGGAATGGACTTTAAGAGAAGGCAGGGATTGAATAATTTATGCATTGAAGCCTAGATTTTAGGTTATATAACAATATGTGTGATGTATAATGCTTGTAAATGTGAACTTACTAATACGGTACGGTTACTTTTATATAAATGTAAGTTTACCTATATCACAAGTGGTAATTTAATCGAGATGTTTTAGACAGCCATAGTTAGCCTATACTGGTTACAGACCAGGCTGACTATATTTCTGAATCCTTTTTAAATATTCTACATTTTTTCAGGAAAATATAGCAAGACACCCAGCTACTACCTGATGATTCTACACATTTTCTGTATGCCCTCCATGACTTAGCGTGTGTCCTGTGATGGGATGGCACTCCATTCAAGATAAGATCACAGCCTCATGTCTGCTGAGTGCTGGGATAGGCTCCAGTTCTGTCAAAACCCTGAAAAAGATTACAAAGCTTTTCAGAGAATGAATGAATGGATGCTAGAAAAGAATAAATGACTTACTTCCTAAAAATTATAAAGTCACAGATGTAACAATGGAGACTGGCATCCAGGTTGACATACCAATTTTACAATTCTATGGTTCATGGACCCCTCAATGCACCCCTTCTTCTCCCCCCTGACCCTGCCTTTGCCTTCCTGAGGAAATGCAGAATAAGAAATACTCTGTCCTCTGCTGTAAAAGTGTAGCTTTTGAGGAGTTTACTTAGAACTTTTGTGCTTCACAATAATTATTAATGCATATGCCAAGTAAATTATTTTTGTCAGAAGACAAACATATTTTTGTATTTGTTGGCTTACAATTCTGATAAATGTGACAATTACATAGAATTCAGTTTGCACAACGGTGTGTTACATTTTTACAAGTGTAAGTGCAGTATTTAACTACTACACTTAATATACATGTATATCTTCATCTATAGTTTGTGTGTGCGTGTGTGTGCGTGTGTGTGTGTGTGTGTGTGTGTTTTATGTATATATATATATATATATATATATATATATATATATATATATATATATATATATATCCATCCATCCATACAAGTACAGATTTATGTCAGTTGATAGAGTTTTCAGAAACTCAAAATTCGTATTGGCGACACGATATGATCAAATTTCCAAAAACTGGAACATTAAAAAAGCAAAAAATACAAAAACCTATCTTGTTTTACATTATTGCAGGGGAGCAAGCCCCTCTGCACCCCCACACCCCCTGCAAATTATAAATACCAACTACACTGAGGAAAACAGTACATTTCCCAATCCTCACTTTACCCCGATCTCCATTCAAAAGCTTCGAGTTTTCGGAAATTTGATCATATCATCTCGCCAATATGAATTCCAAATTTCTGAAAACTAGATCAACTGATAGGGAGCCATATATGGCTCCCCTTTAGAAACCTGAAATCCCACTTACCCAAAATACAAAAGACCGAGATGAAAATCCCGACATCCCAGAAGACCAACAAATCACTAACGGTAAGTTACCACTTGGCCAGCATGCTGACCTTTGCCCCTTACCTCTACGGTAGTGCGATCTCGGAGTTGGTATATTTAGTTGGGGGGTTGTGGGGGACTTTGCCCCCCACATGAGTGGGTTTTCTGTGCTTTGGTTTTAGTGTGTTTGTGGGTTGGGCGATCGGTTACTTACCATAAGTGTTTTGTCGGTGTTCTGGATGGTCGGTCTTCTGGGATGTCAGGATTTTGTGTCAGTCTTTTGGGTTTCAGGCAAGTAGGATTTCAGGTTTCTGAAGGGGATCCATACATACAAACACACACACACATATATGTGTGTGTGTATATATATATATATATATATATATATATATATATATATATATATATATATATACACACATACATATATACATGTATGTATATATATGTATATATACATGTATGTATATATGCACATATACACACAGGCACACAAACTGTACATGCATGGCCTGAATTTGACCCTTCCTACCAATGATGTTCAGGTCACTATAAAGCTCAATGCACAAGGTGAGAGTTCTGAGGTAAAGCAGACAGCACAAACTCAAATATATACTTGCCTTTCAGGGAAAATAAAATATTCCTGCTTTGCTATAACATTTAAAAAAGACAAAAGAATCACATATTTTTTTCATAAAACATACAAATGATACAGTTCACACACATACCAAGTTTACTGACCTAAAAAACAAGGCTGTACGGTGCAGAGGTTTAAAGCCTTGACTGCACACCAGATAATACTTGCTCAGCTGGTGGCATGTGTGCTGAATGGATTGGGTGAGTAAAGATGGGAATGAGTGGCCAGTGTTAGTTATTTCAACATGGGGGGAGGGCAGGTTGACTTGCTGCACTGGCAACACATGCAGGATGCAAGTGTATCAGAGAAGCATGCAGAACCTAATCTGCCTGTGGTGTAAATGGCGTGCCACTTGGTCAGGAGGTTGTGCAATGCATGAAAACATACATGCACCTCCACAGGCTGCTATAGCAGAACTCAGAAGGCTGCCATGGGGTAGAGAGAAGATAGTCAGCATGATCTGCAGAGTGGCTTGCTCTTTAACATGCAACTCTTACTTCTATTGAGAAACAAATGGGTTGGGGGGTTCTCAAACTGAAAGAGGAATGAATGGGTCAATTGGGTGCAGGAAGCCTTGACCTGATCCAGTGGCCCATTAAGAAATGCTTATCTGCCTGAAAAGTTTTTAAATGTAGAGCAGCCAGATTACAATGTCAACTTACTGGTGGTGTCTGGCAATACAGGACTATATTTTTGAACTCTTTTTAAATATTCCAATAATTTTTTTTCAGGAAAAATACATCATGACCCCCAGCTACAGGATGCACTTAGTTGGTGATCTCTGATACAAAGACATGCACATATTTATCTTTGTGTGATGTGCTTTATGCATGATTTTAAATTTAAGGTGCTGGGGAGCACAAATCCAATGACAGAAACCTCTCCTGCTCAGGAGAAATACATATGACTTCATATGTATATCTTGTGCCTGTTCTGCAAAATCCTCACTCTGGGCAGAAGTCATATACCTACCACTAATGGAAACAGAGTATAATGTAACTTGGCAGTCAGGAATATTACAATGCCCACATAGGCTTACTGTGGAGCCCATTAATACTGGATTATATCTGTGAAACAGTCTAACATTTTCCAGCAAAATTTTATGGATAAAAAATCTAGATATTCACTTGGAAACAATATTTAAATTGTGCTTTTAGATGCAAACATAATGGACAGGCTGACCATTCAATTTCTTAGTCCCACGTCACAATTCCCATTTATGCCTTTTTTAAGATATAAACACTTAAAATGATAGAAAGTGTAACTTTCAGGGACAATTAAGCAATGGTTTGACATCTTATCGAACATAAATATCTTCATGATTTTATGTATTATGTATTTACACCTCAAGAAATGAGAAATGTGCACATTTATTGCAAGTACTAATGGCACATTAACACTTGGTCATCCTTCACCTTTCACAATAATGGACTAAAATCTGCCAATCACTGCTTGTAATCTCTTTATAAAAAAAACACTTTTAAACAAAGCTGGATTAATATCCTCTCACCTGACCTACTCACAAATCACTAATACTTGGTTAAAACACATTTCAAAGACAAAAAAAAAATCATTCCCCGAGGTTACAACATAATTTGTCTTGACTGTACACACAAATGTGCAGGTGGAGTAGCATTACTGTATGCCAACACCCTAGAACTCAGTAAGTTTAAATCAGACCAGAAGAAAAGCAACAATAACCCCCTATGTATTACAGCTTTTTAACCCCAACAACTAACTACAAATATCTTCTTGGTTATGTCCACTATAAAACAGAAAACTATTATTCTGGGAGATGTTAGTATTGACTGGTCTCTTAGTAATACAATATCCACAGTACTAAACCTGCAACTATTCAGTTTAAGAAAGTTCATCCAGTCATCCATCAGAATTAATAAAACATCCAATAGGGAAAGTACGTGATAGAAAAGAAACCAACAAGTAAATCCAAACAACTGAATGCAGTCATCTGGCAAGTATATACCAACGCAGAATGGTAAAAACAGTCCTTTATTAGAACAAAAACGATCAGTATTCACCAACATAAAATAATAAGCGCTTTTGTCTCCAAATGTACAATTCAGGAGACTTTATCATGAACATTGAAACAGAATTTAAATACTAAAAATACTGAAAATCTCCCTCCCAAATGACATCACTTCCTGGCAGAGCACAAAGTTCTAATTAGAGAAACAGTGTACCTTCCTAGCAAAGCACAAAGTTCTAATTAAAGAAACAATGTATCTAAAAAGAACAAGGAGCTAAAAACCATATACAAGTGCAAACTGCATGCTTAAAATAGTAATAAATAATAAATAACTAATATATATATTAGCAGTACTCTAATAAATATAAACAATAATTGTTCATGTGCAATCACTCAATTGCCAACGAAAGATAAACAAATGCACAATAAACATGGAATCCTAAATTAGGTTCCATATAACAAAGCACTGCCAGCTTTGTAAAAACACGCCCTAAACTCTTATATGACAGAATTTAGCAACTGTCAAAAAATGTGCAACATACGGTTTAAATGTTCGTATTACATAGGTTAAAACTGTTTTTTTTTAATATATATTTTTAATACAGTGAGACAACTAAATGGGAAGAAATTCAGGCAATCAAAATATATACTAGAACACCACCACCTTCTCCGATAGTCTAAGAAGCCGATGCTTAAATATGTAAACATAAAACTTATCTCATATAATACAATATGTAAACCTAATAAATACCAACTAAATAAATAACTAATAGTTAAAAAATAACTCAATAGTTAAAAGGTGTATTTCCATTAGTCTCTACCTAATGCTTTTATTTTTATCAAACTACTAATGGAAATGTTATCATTTAAGTGTGGCAAACATGCAGCATTCAAGCGCAAATGCCAGGCTAGTTCCATTTTTTCTAAATAGTATGGCCAAGCACCTCCCCTAGTGGAATACACCATACTTGCCAGTATAAAAAATTTAAAATAGTGTTCTGGGTATATATTAATATGTTTGGCTAATGCATTATGGTTGTGGCCATCATGAATATCCCCTAAGGTGCTTACCTATTCTATTCTTCAACTTTCGTTCAGTTTTGCCAATGTAAAAACATGAGCAAAGTACACATAGGGGACAATAAACATTTCTCTCAGTGTTACAAGAGAATTTACCACTGATCCAAATGTTCATTCCATTGACTTCTACAACTTCAGCTTCAAGTATATTGCTACAAAACTTGCATCTTCCACATTTATACATATGGCCCCTAATTCGTTTTGGTGCATGATGTTCAAATATATTTTTCAAACAGCCTTTCCTAAATACACAAATCGGACCTTACCCAAGAATATTTACCATATCCTTGTCATTGCGTATGAATTCTCAGTTCTTATTTAATATATTTTTAATGTTATATGCATTCCTACTAAAAGTAGTTATAAAACTATTCTGATATGATTTATTAATTTCAGCCACCTTATTGTCAATAAGGTTTGCAGGACCTGAGTCAGGTAAAACCAATGATTCATTAGTACTAAATTCTATTCTCCCAACCTCTTCAATTTTCAGAATAGGTACAAAGTGACCTTCTTGTCTCTTATTAACAACTTAATTCATTATTTGATCAATTAGTTTCACTGGATATTTCCTTCTTAATGAACATCTTTTTAAGAATGTTGCATTCTGCTAAAAAAGCATTCGATTCAGTAGTCATCCAGGCTGCACGCACAAACTGTCCCTTAATTACAACCCGTTTTTGGTGAAATGGATGACTGCTACTAAAATTTAGAAAAATGTTTGAATATGTGTTCTTATGAAATATTTTAGCAACAAAATAATTTAATGCTTCATTCTTTGCTAACAAAACGTCTAAATAAGACATGCTGTCATTACCTATTGAGTGTGTAAATTTTAAAAATGTGGTAGTGCCATTAATAAAAGTAATAAAAGCATCAATCAAATCTTTTAGTTATGTACTCACCATAACTTCAGATGTTTGGGATCCATCTCGCCTACATTCTGACTGATGGGTTCGGAGCCGATCCCTCGGCTCCGACTCGGCACGCTTATGCCAAAGAGCGAAGTCTCTTATTGGCTGAGCTTACTATATCCCAGGATGCACCACTACCAGTCCCCCAGATCTAGTTTGTCTGCATACATACACAGACACACATGCTGCTTATATAACATCGTCAGATGAAACAAGATAAAAAACAGTAGAACTCAAAACCGTTCAATCTCTTCTGATCTCCAAGGCAGGGGAAAGGAGGGTGGGTATTAGGAATGTAGATGGATCCCAAACATCTGAAGTTATGGTGAGTACATAACTAAAAGATGTTATGTGATCCTATCTCGCCTACATTCTGACTGATGGGACAGCGTCCCTAGCACCTGAATCCTGGGTGGCTCACTGGAAAACACTCCTGAGTACCGTGGAACCAAATGATGCTCGCCCTTTAGATGCCACATCCAATTTATAGTGGGAAATGAAAGTGTGCGGGTTGGACCAAGTAGCCGCAGCACAAATCTCAGAAATAGCGAGCTTGGAATGAAAATCAATAGAAGTAGCCATAGCTCTGGTAGAGTGAGCTTTGATAGATGATGTAAGTTGCTTATTTGAAGAGGAATAAGCCTGAGTTATACAATCTCTAATCCATTTGGAGATAGTAGCTTTAGTGATGGTTTTACCCAATTTATTATCTGAAAAGGACACAAACAACTGGTCTGATTTTCGAATTTGCTGAGTCCTAATAAGATAGAAACGCAATTGCCTGTGAACATCCAATTTATGGAGGGTGTACTCCGCTTCGTTGGAGAATTTTGGAAAGAAAACTGGTAGCTCTAGAGATTGTTGGAGACAGAGATTAGAACAAACCTTTGGGACAAAAGATGGGTTAGGCCTAAGTGATACTCTATCCTTGTGAAAAATCAAGTACGGTGGTTTGATAGATAGGGCTTGAAGCTCTGAAACTCTTCTTGCAGAGGTAATTGCAACTAAGAAGGCAGTTTTCCAAGACAGATATTTTAACTCACATGTAGCAGCCGGTTCGAAGGGGAAGATGTTAAGGCAAAGTACCAAATCAAGATCCCACGGAGGCGCAGGATGAAAACTGGGGTCTTAACAGCCCAGCACCTTTAATGAAAGTTTTGCATAATCTGCTGCTCATCAACGGTGGATCCATGGATTCGTGAAATTTAGAGATAGCTGCTAGTTGGACTTTAATAGTAGAGACTGAAGATCCTTGATTAAACAAGGATGTTAAAATTTCAAAACCTCTGGTATCGGGGCAGTGATAGGGTCTAAGCCCTGAGTTGAGCCCAGATAGCAAACCTCTTCCACTTACTGAGGTACAATTTCTTAGTGGTGGGTTTGTGGGCGAAGATAAAATGTGAATAACTTCCGGTCTAAGGTGTGATTTCTGACTAAAGTCGGAAGTGGAGGAGCCAAGCTGTCAATTTCAAAGTGTGAAGGGACT
This sequence comes from Protopterus annectens, assembly GCF_019279795.1. Taxonomy (NCBI): domain Eukaryota; kingdom Metazoa; phylum Chordata; order Ceratodontiformes; family Protopteridae; genus Protopterus; species Protopterus annectens. The sequence goes on along the minus strand of NC_056727.1, from coordinate 675,790,276 downwards.
GGTGTTGTCGTCCCGACTGATGAATCAGCAGATCCGAGTTAGATCCAAAACCAAGGATCGTCCACAGCATGTTTCTTCAGGTAGGGAAACCATACCTGACAAGGCCAGTGCGGAGCAATTAGTATCATTGTGGACCCCAATTGAGAAGCTTTCTGGATGACTTTGGGGAGAAGTGGAACCGGAGGAAAGGCATAAAGTAGTCCTGTTGGCCAAGGTTGGACCAGAGCATCCATAGCTGCCTCCCCCTGACGTGGAGTCAAGGAGAAGAACCTTTTGCACTTTGTGTTTTGTGGTGTTGCAAATAGGTCGCAGCACGGGGTCCCCCATCTTCTGAAAACCTGAGCTGCTACTGTTTCGTTCAGGGACCACTCGTGAGGAGAGAGAATCGTCCTGCTTAATCTGTCTGCCAATATATTGATTTCCTGGAATGTGGGTCGCTACCAAGAAACGGTTGGTAGCTACAGCCCATTCCCACACCCTCATGGCCTCTCTGCAAAGGGGGTAAGATCTGGTCCCTCCTTGTTTGTTTAGATACCAGACCACCGACATGTTGTCTGTGTGGATAGCAATAATGCCTTGAGGGAGAAACTTGTGGAGGGCCTGTAGGGACAGAAGTACAGCCCTCATTTCCAATACATTGATATGGAGAAAGGTTTCGTCTGGAAGCCAAGAACCCTGAACTAACCTGCCCAGACAATGCCCCCCCCCACCCTGTCTGGGAGGCATCCGTCGTCAGGGTGGCCACCGGAGGGGGGATAACAAAAAGGTCTTCCATGATTCAGATTGGATGGCTGAAGCCACCAGCGGAGGTCCCATTTGCACGTTTCTGTAATCATAATGGGGTGATTGAGGGGGAGATTCTGAAAGGACCATTGAGTCGATAACAGCCACTGAAGAATCCTCATGTGCAATCTTGCCAGTGGAACTAGGAGAACCGTGGCAGACATCGAACCTAAAAGTTGCAGGACCATCCTGGCTGGGGCTTTGGATCTTGAAAGCAGGGCTTGAACTTGACCTTGTAAAGTTTGAATCCTTTCGGTAGGAAGAAAGACGCGCATCAATTTTGAGTCTATCTCTGCTCCTATGAACCTTATGCGCTGAGAGGGCAGCAAGACAGACTTTGACCAATTGAATGTAATTCCCAGGGTAGCACCCAGGAGATGGTGGCTTTGAGGTTGTCCATTAGTAGATGCCTGGTGGTGGCAGTCAGGAGCCAGTCGTCCAGATAGGGAAACACTTGGAATCCAAGACTCCTCAGGTGAGCAGTCACTACTGCCAAACACTTGGTGAACACCCTGGGGGCTGTGGTGAGACCAAAGGGCAGTGCACAAAATTGGAAATGACTGTCTCCCAGGCTGAAGCGCAGATACCTCCTGGACGCCTGATGTATCGGTATGTGATAATAGGCGTCCTTGAGATCTATGGAGCACATCCAAACATCCTTCTCCAACAATGGGAGAATGGATTGTAAAGTGACCATTCGGAATTTGGATTTCATGACGGATTGGTTTAGTTTGCTGAGATCCAAGATTGGTCTCAGGTCCCCTGTCTTTTTTGGCACTAAAAAGAACCTTGAGTAATTTTCGGATCCGATCTGGTCTGTGGGGACCGGTTGGATGACTCCTTTTTCTAGCAGCTTTGACGCTTCTGCGGCTGCAATTTCCCTTTGACTGGGTGGTGGGTCCGGGATTTTTTTGGACGGTGGGGGTGAGCGTGTGAAGGGAATGGTGTAACCTCCGGCAATAATCCGAAGCACCCATCTGTCCTGAGTGATAGACTCCCAGGCTTTTAGGTGCTTGGCAACGGCACCCGACTGGCTCGAGCAGCACAGCCGGGCAATCCCTCATGAAGTGTGGGAGGCTGAAGAGCCACGAAAGGACTCGCGGTCTCCAGAATTGCGGGGCCCTCTGCCGCCTCTGGGACGGCGTCTCCCAGAAAAATTTCCCCGTCCTCTGCCTCTGGAAGGGGAATCATCCTGCTGTTGAGGAAAAAACTTACGTGATTTGCGGAACCACATCTTCCTCCTCCTTTAGCCTTGGGATAAGGCCGAAAGGAGTGGAATAACGGCACCTACGGCAGATAAAGTTTTTCCCTCTTGCTCACAGCGGGTAAGAGTGTCTTTAACCTTAGGTCCAAACAAAGAGGACCCATCAAAGGGAGCGCCGGCGAAGGAAGACTTGAAGGCCTCCGCAAAATGACACAAACGGAGCCAGGCTTGTCTCCGTAGAGCCACGCCTGTGCCTGCCGCTTGCCCGCCCCTTCGGCCGCATATGAAATGAGCCTCATGGACGAGTTAGAAATCGAGGTAAGGATAGCCAACTGAGAGCTAACCGACTGGGCTAGCTGCTCAGGTAGGTTACCTGAGAGGGAATCTGACAGCTCCTTGACCAGATCCCTCTGAAGCCTGGTAAAATGTGCCAAATAATTCAGGGACCTTAGTGTAAAGGCCGCTGAAGTCAGGGTGCGCTTCCCTGCACGGTCCATGCTCCTAGACTCCTTATTAGGAGGATGGACGGACGTTGAAGCCTCTGCCATGTCCTGTTGTGTAGCAGATGCCACCACCATGGCATCTACAGCCACGCCTTTTGTCAAGAACTCCTTCTCGGGTGGGGCAGACAAAAATTTGTTAGGGCGAGAAGGCACTGGTTCCACAGTATCTGGATGTTCCCACGCCCTCCGACAAACCAAATCAAGGAGCTCGTCGAAGGGCGGAGACACCCAGGAGGCGGAGGGCTGAGCCCCAAAGGCCTTGAGAAACACTGACTCATCAGCAGAGGGGGGTTTGGATATCCAGCCGCCTCGTTGCTTGAGGATCTCTAAAATGTCTGCGAATGAGACATCATCTGAGGGCGACTGGGGACCCCTCCGCATCATCAAGATCAGTGACCGATGTAAGAGACTCGGTGGAGTCCACGTGCTTCCTCTTGCACGATCTCTTCCTTGGGGCTCCTCTGAAGACAACTCAAGAACCCTCAGGAGGAGGGGAACCCCAGTGGGGTAACCTCAGGCCCCGGGGCTCCGCTGCCTAGGGACAGGGGAACTGCCAAAGACCCAGTCTCCACGCCCAGGGAAGGTGCCGGTAAAGCCGGAGAGATGGCCGAAGACTTGGCCAAGGCACTCCTCATAGCTCTGAAAGCCGGACCCCCAGAATCCTGGGAGTGTCCGGTCCCCGGAGCCATGATAGCAGACGGAAGTCCCGCAGCCGAAGCACCGAGAGGGAGGCTCGGAACCGACAGCATAGGTCTGAAACGTCACCCCCGGGTCCAGCCGAAGAAGTCCGCGTGCCAAACTCGGACCCGAAGGCCGGGGTTGGAGTAAGGGTCGGAGCCGACCCTAGGATCTCCACCGGCTCCAACAGCACCTGCTCCGGAGGAATGGCAATGACATGGGCTGTCGGCTCCGAAGCCAACTGGGTCGGAGCCAAACAAATTTTTGAAAGACTGGGGACTGGAACAGTCTTTGGAGCACCCTGTCTATGTCGAATCTGACATCCTCGATGACCTAGAGGATACTGAACGGGTTCGAGTTGGCCTCTCCAACGGCCCCAAGGGGCTAGGGGACCGCCCGAGGCGACTCGATGACTATCGGCGCCGAAGGAATACCCAAACTAGTTTCCATCGGTGCTGAGGAGGACTTAGGCGCCGAGGAGGAAGTGTCTGAGCGGACAACCTTCATTGGCTCCGAGACCAGTGGAGCGAATGAACGTGACCCGCCCCTCGATGCCCCAGCCATCGGCTCCGAAGCCAGAGGAGTCGAGACTGGAGGCATCGAGGCAGACCGTTCTGCCCTCGGCTCCGAAGTCCTTGGAGCCGAAGGAGAAGCCTGCCTATGTCTTTTGGCGGTCGGGTCCGACGGACTGGTCGGAGCCGACGCCCTTCTTTAGCAGGAGAAGGAGAGGATGCTAAAGCTTCTTCAAAAGAGGGTTTTATAAGGCCTTTCAAAATAAGCTTATTTTTCCTCTCTTGGAGGACCCTCGAGGAAAAAGCGTGACACACGCTGCAGGACTCCTGCAAATGTTTGGCGCCCAAACAATATGCACACAGAGAGTGGTCATCCGTGATAGACATTTTAAAACTACATTTAGTGCATTTTTTGAAGCCCGAAGGCCTAGGAGCCTGAGACATTATAAGAAAAACTGAGTACTCTCTCACAGACAAAACTTTGTTGGGAAAGACTGACCCTACAAGATTAACTTGCCGTTTACAATGATAGCCAATTAAAATAAAGGCCAACTGAAGACATACAACAGTGAATAAAGTATACAGGAATCCAAGGACCCCTAAGGTTCAAAGGGATTAACCAACAGGAAAGGCCCTATGGGTGAAGGGAGCCTGTACCGGAACAAACACCAATCACACACAAATTTTCTTACAAAAAGTTTTCAAAACACACACACAGCACAGAGTAGCTGTTAAAACAGCTTTTTGTTAAAGAATTAGCAAATTTCTGACAGAAAAAGTTAGTGAAAAGACACTACTTAGCTCAGCCAGCTCGAGACCACGTCTTTGCTAGTTAGCAGCAAACGAGATCTGGGGGACTGGTAGTGGTGCATCCTGGGATATAGTAAGCTCAGCCAATAAGAGACTTCGCTCTTTGGCATAAGCGTGCCGAGTCGGAGCCGAGGGATCGGCTCCGAACCCATCAGTCAGAATGTAGGCGAGATAGGATCACATAACATCCATTGGTCCATTCCACAAAATAAATACATCATCCAAATAAAGAACATATGTTTTACAGAATGGATAATATTGGGATGGGAAAACGAAATGTTTCTCCCACTCCAACATAATGATACTGGCATACAAGCCACCACATGCAGATCCCATTGTGACACCTTCATTCTGTAAAAAGTACTCACTCTCAAAAAGAATAAAACTGTTTCTTAATACAATATCCATCATTTGTTCGTATAAGTTAATTTTGTCCTGACCAATGTGCTTTGTTTGCAGGTACTCACAAAACCACTGAAGTCCTATTTAATGGGGAATAACACTATACAAGTTGATAACATCTATAGTGATGAATGAATAGTCATTACTATATTCAATTTCATCCATTTTCTTTAAATTATCCCATGAGCCAATACATATATTGAGTTCGTTCCATACTAGCTGGCTTAGGGCTTCATCAAGATACTTAGCTAGTGGAAATGTAATAGAGCCCCGAACATCCACATAGGTGGCTGATGGACATCTCTGTGGATTTTTGGGGCTCCAAATATAGTTGGAATAATTGGGTATTCCACCGTTAAATAATGTAGTTCATTAATAGAAATCAAACCATCAATGAACATATCCTGTATGAACCCTTTAACTCTCCTATATGCCCCATTCATTTAATTGAGGGAACTCTTAGTGTAAGTATCTGTATTCAAGATATCCAACATTTTATTATTGTAGTCAACTGTATACTTAACTACCCTGCCTCCTTTGTCTGGTTTCATAATCCTCACACCATTATTCTCCATCAAAAAAGCAAGTTCAGATTCTTACTCATCATTTAAGTTAGTATATTATTTTGTTTAAACTAGACTTTCTATTCCTCGCCCTATTCAAGTCCCAAATGTCCAGCTCACAAACCTTTTCAAAAAATAACAATGTAGGGTGTAAGAGCAGGTTAAAAGTGCTGGAGATTCTGAATGGATCTTTCAAACCCTCTACATTATTAAACATAACATTAAGATTTAATTTTCTAACATATTGCTTCAAGTCCATTAAAGTGCGGACTAAATTCATGGATTTATCCAGTACAAATGTAAAGCCCTTAGCAAAAATGTCACAGATAGTCACATTAAAGAATAAATCAGTATAATTATATACTTTGAAGTCTTTTTCAGAATTGAAGTGCAGTGTTAATGGCGGTAAAATATTACCATTGCTGTTCTTCATGTTGTTTAAAACCGTTGCCTCAGATGGGGCAACATCTATTGCCCCCACAGAGTGTTCCTGTTCTGACCCCTGTTATTGTACATTCCCCCCTCCCCCTTTGAAAGTTGTTGTATTGGCCCCTCTGGTGTTGTTGGGTTCTCTGTTGATTCATTAGACGCTCTGAGTGCCTCAATGGTGGATATTGTTCTTCGTCTAAAAAATTTCTTCGAAGGTATCCATCTCTGTCACCTTGTTGAAAGTTCTATCACCATTCCCTTGTTGTTCACCACTTCTTTTATGTTGCTGCCAAACTTGTGAGGAGGAGGATTTAGGGTATGCTAAGTTGTCAGCATATTCCTGCTCATCCCTAGCCAACTTCTTCATATTCCTCTTTTTAATAAGCAGCATTTGTTCTTCTATGCTCTGGAAGATGCGACAATATTCAAATTTGTTGTTTGTAAAGGCAGGGTTTTGTACAATTAATTTATCTAATTTTGTCACTTCAGAATTCAAAGATTCACTCATTCTGTTATTATAGTCAATAACCATTTGCATATATTCGAACCCAAATCTATCAAATAGCCCTAACAAGTCTTTATGAAAATCGGGACCTGCAACCAATTCTGTAGGAAAACGCCACATCCTAAGGCCTTTTGGTACAGTTCTCTGTTTAAGGTACTCTTTAAAAACTGGTTATCCATTTGTATCTTTTTCATTTTTAAAAAGGTACCGATCTAGTTCATTAAGTTGATCCTGTAATGTCATACTAGTAACTTTTGTACTATTCACTAATATGCAATCATTCTTTAACCACTCAGATAGCGTGGGTGTTTTAAAAACCCCGATACAGTTATCTGTACCAATATGCCCATCACCGTTTACCTCATTAGGTCTAGTGTCCAGTCTTAGCGATGGTGTAGAGGCACTAAAAGCTGTTGCCTGTCCTTCACCATTACCTGAGCCTTGCGCTCCCATGTTATTCACCGAAGTAGAAGCACCTGGTGTCGGGTGTATAATCATCTGGGAAAGAGAATTTTGCTCCAACTGATCCATATGGTTCATTAATTGTTGAATTAACATAGACAAGTCACTAACTGATCCATTTGATTCCCCACTCGTTTGTGGGTCACCTGTAGATACACTGCCAGACCCCACACCAAACGACTAGTATGTGATAGAAAAGAAACCAACAAGTAAATCCAAAAAACAGAATGGAGTCCACTGGCAAGTATATACCAACGCAGAATGGTAAAACAGTCCTTTATTAGAATAAAAATGATTGTCAGTATCCAACAACGTAAAATAATAAGCACTTTCGTCTCCAATTGTACAATTCAGGAGACTTTATCAAACAAGAACTGAACATTGAAACAGAGTTTAAATACTAAAAATCTCCCTCCCAAATGACATCACTTCCTGGCAGTGCACAAAGTTCTAATTAAAGAAACAGTGTATCTAAAAAGAACATTGAGCTAAAAATCATATACAAGTGCAAATCGCATGCTTAAAATAGTAATAAATAACAAATAAATAAATAATATATATTAGCAGTACTCTAATAAATATAAACAATAGTTGTTCATGTGCAATCAAGCAACTGCCAACAAAAGATAAACAAATGCACAATAAACATGGAATCCTAAATTAGGTTGCATATAACAAAGTATTGGCAGCTTTGTAAAAACACGCCCTAAACTCTTATATGACAGAATTTAGCAACTGTCATAAAAATGTGCAACATATGGTTTAAATGCTCGTATTACATAGGTTAAAACTTTTTTTTTAAATATATATGTTTAATACAGTGAGACAACTAAATGGGAATACATTTGGGCAATCAAAAATATATACTAGAACACCACCACAATAATGGACTAAAACCTGCCCATCACTGCTTGTAGTCTCTTTATAAAAAACACATTTAAACAAAGCTGGATTAATATCCACTCACCTGACAAACTCACAAATGACTAATACTTGGTTAAAACACATTTCAAAGGCAAAAAAAAAAATCATTCCCCCGAGGTTACAACATAATTTGTCTTGACTGTAAACACAAATGTGCAGGTGGAGTAGCATCACTGTATGCCAACACCCTAGAACTCAGTAAGTTTACATCAGACCAGAAGATAAGCAACAATAACCCTCTATGTATTACAGCTCTTTAACCCCAACAACTAGCTACAAATATCTTCTTGGTTATGTCCACTATAAAACAGAAAACTATTATTATGGGAGATGTTAGTATTGACTGGTCTCTTAGTAATACAATATCCACAGTACTAAACCTGCAACTATTCAGTTTAAGACAGTTCATCCAGTCATTCATCAGAATTAATAAAACATCCAAAAAAGAAAGTATCCTAGACTGGATTCTAATGACAGACCCTACCAAAATCAAAACATACTATCTGATACAAACAGTGATCACCATCCTACCTATTTAATATGGTGTCAAATCAAAGTAAAAATATATGTAAAGTACAAGAAAGTCAGAAAGCAAGCCAACACTGTTAGAGCAGTATAACTAGAAACCCATATATTCCTGCATAGTCAACAAAACTGCACACAAATATTCATCCACACAGACAAATATCCTTCAGTTGCACATATCTTAAACTGGCACATTTCTCCAAGACAGCTACAATTACAAGACAAAAAAATTATCCTCTAATTCTTACAAAAAAATCCAACAACACACAGATATTCTAACTATATTTCCAAACACTGGAATGCCCTGCCACCGTCTTTATGACAAGCCACTACCCTTACTGCATTTACCAACACCCTATAACAACCCCTACAACTAACTACCTATGCACTGAGCTCTCTGTTGAAATATCAGGACTTGCAATGCCAAGTCCCAAAATGTTGAAAAAAAGGACAAAAATACTGGAGAAGAGCAAATATTAAACATTGCTTTTCTCCTCTAAACATGTTTACTGCAGAGTGAAAAGCCCCCTGCACCCCTGCTTTGGATGACAAACCCCATAAACCACTCAATTTACATATACTAACTCCAAGATTGCCATACCTCAGAGAAAAGGAATTATTCTAAGAAATGGCAAGTTCAGAATTAGTATATTTAAGTTTTCATGTTCCTGGATTTGGTGTTGCAAGTCTCAGCAGTTCAAATGGTTACCATGCACACCTTGCATCTGTTCAGAATAACTTCACTTCTATCTCACCTACCTTCTAACTAACTAGCTGAACACAGTTACATTAAGCAAAAACATTAATCCAGAGTATGCACTTTCACAAATGTCTGCTAACTAAAATAAGCCGCATAACACACCACGAACTATGCATCACCAAATGTTTGACTCACCTAGTACCACTACCTGTTTTCCAGAACACCTAAGTCCTTTTATACACATACTTGTATATCAACAGATACCGAATGCCTACTACCCTGCACATGCTACTGGACCACTTATAATATTCCTTAAATGATTGGATGGGAAATAGGAAATTCTCCCCAGGGATCACTTCTGTGGCTCTGCTCGACAGGGACACAGGAAAATAATATTCTTGGGTGGCGAAAGCAAGGGTACATTTTTGGCTAGGCTTATATAGGCCCTAGGGCCAATAGCCTAGAACCTACCTATGCACACCTCGTATAAACCATGCCAAATCATACTTATGCCCACTACACCAAATGCCTGTTATTTTACACCTACCTTTGCAACCACCTGTAATATTCATCAGCTGGACCCCTTGAGCAAAACATGTAGCATCATATTGTACTGACTATTATAGGCAGTAATTCCAATATTTGATTACTTGCTTATTTTTACACCTGTATTTCACAAAGAATATACGACTGCTCTGTCTAATGTATCAAGTATCATATGAGCCTATGTATTGCATGTAAAGTCATATATGCTTCCATAATGTTTATAGTATGTATATAGTGAAACTGTATTCAACATGTTTTTGCATCAAAACCTACCAACAACAGTGGTATTTTCTTACATTCTGCTTCCCTCTTGCTCATTACTATTCTGTTAATGCTGTCAAATGTCTGCCACCCCTCTACAAAAACACACTCATCTATAATTATCAATTTTGGCATCACATTTGCCATTCTTTTAGCCATTATAAATATAAACACTTTATAATCATGATTTAGCATTGAAACAGGCCTGTATGAAATGGGATCTTACGGATCTTTACCCTCTTTATGTATTACACCTACTACCGCTGTCTTCCAGGATGTTGGTAGTGCAATGAACCACTTTGAAAAGCAAATCTGTAGACTGGTATTTCTTGGTGAAGATTAACTGAACGTGCTAAGATGCTAGCTATTACCTGAATAGAATACAGCCTACCTACATTTATCCACATAGAACAAAGCCCTTCTAAGTTCAAAACTGCACTGTACAATCATCTCCTCTCCAAGTGAACATGCAACTGTTCAGTTCCTTCCTCTGCCATTACTTAATTCTACCAACCAAACCTAAACCTGTTCTTATCCAGTACTTGCAAACTTTTAACTACTTAATTCTCCCTCTGGCTCTCTCTAAACTCCCAAACTACTTTCCCCCCTTCTATCCATTCTTCTACTTTCCTTCTAGTATATATTTCTTTATCTTTTTTTCTACCATCCATCCTACTTACTTATTCTCTCCCCTATCTTCCTTCTTCCTCTTTCTCCTATTTTTCTTCCCAACTACCCTCTTCTCTATATTTACAACTGCTCCTCTTAGGCCTTTCTCTCTCCACATATGTCCCATTGTTTATTCTATGTAACACCTGAATTTATATGCATTCCTTGGTGCTCATAACTGTATAACACTGAAACATTTTGTTTTGCCTAGTATTATGCCATGTTATTATTCTCTGTACTATGAATATGTTTAATCTTGCTGTTAGTATAATGTTTTAAAGTTTTAACTACCTTCTGTAAATGTTTGATAATTTATTTTATGTAATTTTCTTGATATTTTGAAATTGTTTAAATCTTTTGCTGAAAAGTTATGTAAGGCCTTTTGTTACGTTGGAGCTTTTCTTCTTGGGTCTCCACTGAAAATGGGCCTAATTTGGCCCAGTGGACTTTCCTGGTAAACAAATGCCAATAAATAAATAAATACAGTTGTGTAAAAACTTACCTAACAGCAGATGTCCTACTGATCACTTTTGCAGTATTAAGGGATGAGTTGTTTGCTGACATCCGGCTGGGGCACCAAAGCTTTACCTTCATACGAAGCACGTCTGGGTGATGACCTCATTTCATAGGTGTCGGGGTATAAAAGCAGATGTATGTATGAGGATCCTCAGACTCTCTCCAGGACAGCATTGGCCTAAAGAAGACCAAGGAAGGAGAAGGGTCAGCTACGATGTACTTAAGTTGAACAGGGTATGCAAGTTCCCTCTCAGAAAAAAGATCCTGTGGTACAGAATGCTTGTGTGTGGATGAAAAGCAAAGGAAAGAATACTGCAACAGTGATCAGTAGGACATCTACAGTTATGTTAAGTTCGTGCACAACTATACTATGTCCTGACGATCTTCCAAGTCTCTGTTTAGAGAGTCTGTCGACATATTCTGTTGGGAGGGAATGTATGTTGCTGAGAAATACAGTATATCTGAAAGGCTAGGCGCCAAACCTCCAGTGCTAGTCTGCACAGGGGGGTAAGATCTTGTGCCTCCCTGTTTGTTTGTGTACCACAAAACTGTGGTGTTGTCTGTGTATACCAGAAAAGTGACTGGTTTCCAAATGTGTGAGGTCTGTAGATCATGTAAAAGTGCCCTCATTTCCTTTAATTTTATGCATTCTTGTACTACATGGCCTGGCCCCTCTCCCTGAACTCTGTGGTCTCCTATCCAAGCTGCCCACACCCTGTCAGATGCATCTGTAAACAAGAGTTCATTGTGCGGGGCTGGAATGAATGGAAGACCTATCTGAGCATAACCTGGTTGCTCCACCAAAGGAGTTCCTTCGTGATGCAAGAAAAAGGGGAATTTTGGTACTGAGAGGATGACAGTGTTGTGACCACATTGACTTCAGGTAGCATTGAATTTTCATCATGTGTAATCTGGTGAGAGGTAAAATAGGGATTGTGGCAGCCATTAATCCCAAGGCCCTGAAAGCTTGTCTGGTTGAGCATTGATCCTGGCTGGACATCAGTAGAAACTTGTTAGTTAGAGAGGTGACGTTCTCTTGAGGAATGGAGGCATGTATGGTAGATGTGTCTAGATGGCATCCCAGAAAGATCAGCTGTTGGGAAGGGATGAGCTGGGATATTTTGTAGTTGACAGTGAACCTCAGTAGGGTCAAAAGTTGTGTAATGAAGGTGATTTAGAAGAATGTCCATGGATACAGCCTGGAGTAGAAGGTCATCCCGCTATGGGAAAATTTGAATGCCCTCAGTGTGGCAAAAAGCCACTATTGGAGCCAGACACTTTGTGGACATCCTTATAGCTGTAGAAAGACCAAAGGACAAAGCAGTATACTGAAAATAAGATGAACAAGTTAAAAAAAAAAAAAAAAAAAAAAAAAAAAAAGATATTTTCTGCAGGCAGGGCAAATGAGAATATGAAGGTAAGCATATTTTACGTCTAAGGATACTAGGAAAGCTTGAGGAAGTAAAAAAGGTAGAAGAGTTTGTAGGGACAGCATTTTGAAAGAGGGTACTCTCAGAAAAATGTTTAACCTGGAGATATCCAGGATGGACCTCCAATGACCCGCCTTTCTGGGAACCAGGAACAGCCAGGAATAAAATCACCTTCCTGTATAGGATAGGGGAACTACTTCTATGGTTCCCTCGGACAGTAATCTTGTACAATGGGCTCTAAGAGATGTAGCTGGACATCAGGAGAGGGAGGAATTCCCCCTGGAGTTGTAATGTTCTCCCAGGACATGGAGTAACCCCCTCCTTGATAATGTTTAGTACCCACTTGTCTGACGTTATTGTTTTCAAGACAAGAAAGCAAAGAGAAAGCATTTTTGAGAGTGGGAGATGGAAGAGGGAGAGAAAAGAGTCACAGGGGTCTGCTACTAAACTGAGGCCTCCTAGAGGAAGTATCCCTCTGAGATTTCTCTGGAAATCTTTTCTTGGGAGCTTTCCCTTGTCTGTAAGGAGTTCTATTCTGAATGAGGTGAATTTAGTTGGATAATTTCTCCAGTACCTAGGAACATTGGACAGTAGGATTTGGAAGCAATTGTTCCTAGTTTTACTCTGTTCCTGCAAAGCCTTGAAGAGACTAGCACCTTATGGGTCAAAAAGGAGATTGTTATCCAAGACAGATTCTAAACCTTTAGATTTTAAATCTTCTGGGATAGGCTAACTCCTTAACTAGGTGTACCGCCCAACCAGTGAACCAGTGGCAGCTGCCCTGGAAGAAGCATCCACATCATTATAGCTACATTTTATAATGTGCTTGGCTATTTGAGAAGCCTGTGCCACTAAACACTGCATGCTGCTTGACTCTGGAGTCTGTCTCTCTGTGATGGTCTTGCTTAAAAATTGTAAGACTAAGAGCAAGTATTGGATCATCTGACTTTGATAATTTGTAGCCATAAATGCTAAGGTGGAGGAAGTATAAACTTTTTTGCCCCACCAGTCCATTGCTCAACTGTCTTTGTCACTGGGAAGAACATTAGTGCCAGAGAGTAACTTGGAAAGCTTGTCCAAAGCCATAGAAACTGCTTCTTGGTCTGCTACAGGATTTTTGTAGATGTACTTGAGTTCATCTGAAACTCTGCAGAACCTATCTGGTCTTTTGGGGCAGGGGGTTAAGAGTATGGAGCCAAAAAATTAGCCTGAAAGGTGTCCAGGTAGGCCTCCAGCACAGGTGGGACTGGAGGGGAGCAGGAGTGCCCATTTCCAATAAATTGTAATATCTCTTTTTCACCTCAGACACCTGTCTGGACTGCCATTCAAAATATTTCATCATGTTCTTTAAGATTTCTCCAAAGGAGGCCTCTTCCAAGGAGGAATCTGTTCTGGAGAGTGTAACTGGGATGAGCACTCTAGGGAAGGATCCAAATCTCTACATGGTTCCTCATCAGAGGAATCCAGTGTCTGCTTATGTGGTATGGTTTGAGAATTCACAAAGGAAAGGGGTTTCGGAGACATGATCACCTTTTAAAGCCCTTGAAAGAAATCAAACCATTCTTTTTCCTTGGATGCAGAAGGTGACATCATGTGTTTAAGTTTTTGTGTTTTATTGGGGTGACGTCTGGCTGAATAAGCTTAGGAGGTTCTGAAACTTAGTGCATTTCTATGACAGTTCTGGGAACCTCTTCACACACAAGGATCTGAGGGGATTCCAAGAAGGCTCTCTGATATAATGACTCTCAGTTTTTTGGTTAGTTCAGTCATCTGTAAGGCCTCAGGAGCCATACCGGCCTCCAACAGGTAGAAGACTTGTGAGAAGATGATTGGCATATCTCTGGCTTGACAACCTCAATGGGTACACCTAATTCGAAGACTTCAACTGGAGAATCCCCTTTTGGTCTCTTAAGTTTATTCTTAGGTGGGAGGACTATGTCTGGGCCTTCTGACAGTGGATTTGCCCAAGCGTTTAAGACTTTGGGTGCCAAGAAAAGTTAAATGCGGACAGCCTAGATCAGAGGGCTTTTGAAACAAAAGACTGACAGATGGTACAAGATTTATAGTCATGTTCAGGGCCTACATAAAACAAACACAAGTGTGCAAGTCTTTGTATGGAATTTGTCTACCACACACACACTTACCCCTCATAGGTGACATCTAACAATAATTAGCAAAAAACAGACAAGAAATTCGAAGGTTCCCCAATGGGGTACTTATCTGATCTAACAATCAAAGCTACTGTACCTAGTGATCAAACGATTGCAGTCCTTTGGGTGCAACGACCTGTGTTCGGGATGGCAATAATATAGTCTGAGGATCTTGTACGTATGTCTGCTTTTATACCCCAATGCCTATCAGCTGAAATCATCACCCAGATGTACATTATATGAAAGGAAAGCTTTCGTACCTCAGCCAGACATCAGTGAGCAACAAACCATTGGTTAAGAATATGGCAACAATGAAACAGTCAGGACAGCATATGTTTGGGACTGTTCTTGCAGTCCATATACATGACTTGGCACATCATTGCCCTACACACTGCAGATAGGCCCATCAGTAGCTGACCTGCAATCATCCCCCACAACAGGGAAATAGTCAAATGCTATCATTTAGACAGAAACGCCACATGGAAGCTTGTAGATATGTTCCATCATCACTTAAAACTGCATGGGATGCACTGAATACCAATTCCTGTGGACACTAAGGTGCACGCAGCATTCACCATAATTGCTACAGGGACTTTTCAGTGGCCAATGGGAAAATGTAGAGGTTCACAAGCATTTGCCTCATATCCAACACCAGTTCCTTGATGTCATGGTATAGGAAATGAAGGAGCATACGTGGTTCTCACACAGCTCAGTAGAAAGAAACGCCACTAAGCAGGCACTCCATAAAATAGTCTTTTCCCCTGAGATTCCAAGGGCTACTAATGCACCAACATTGCCATCAACGCCACTCCTGGTCAACATGGCCACCTGTATATCAAATAAACAATCATCTACCTCTGCAACCAGGTGCTGTGCAATACACAGGGTATTATTTACAATATAATAAAGTAACCATTCAGGCAGTTCCCATAATTCCTGCATCTGGCATTTGAATTGTACAAGTGATTAACATGGGGTGATTTCTCACAGGGTAATTTAATAGGTCAGTGCATTCTTTCCCATCACCAGACTACACAAATAAGTCAGCAGGTGTGAAGACCACAATTTATTGATAAAAGTGTCACCCACTGTGTATTACAGATGTTGCCAGAATTGCCCTGGAACCATGGATTGTGACACCTATATGCAGTCCTCAAGGCATGGCTGAAATGCCATATGACACTGCACTGGCACAGTTCCACAACACTGACAAATGTGTGTGTTCAAAGTGTTGAAGAACCACTTGTGCTGCCTCCTTACCTTTGGTGAGGGAGACTTGCAAAAATATATTTGTCATCTGTGTTTTCTCCACAAAATGACTTCATGAAAATAGCTATAACATGGTTTCACCACTGGAGTTGCTAGACAGACCGGAGTAGATCCTAGATAAAGAGTCACTGGAGGAACCATCTGCTGGTGAAACTCCATGTAAGGTTCATTCAGGAGCAATATGCTGTGGCAATAGCAAAAAGGCAGTGCCTGGTCACATTCACACCTATCAACTGTCCAGATTTTCACAGAATATCCAGATTCTTGCCTCATATCTTTGTTATGTTTCTCATAAAATTTGTGTTTTTCTGGCAAATCATGGAGGATTGAAGTTGCTAAATGATGTACATTTTAGTTTCAGACTTTATGTCATTCAGAAAATGAATGCTAACATAAATCCTGCTATTCTAGCAAAGTTTTAAGTTTATAAAAGCAATATTTAAAATGTGTCCCTATTTTTGGGCATTTGTTCCCCTATTATTTTAGGCTTTACCCAGATTTCTTGTGCTAAGAGGTTGAAAGGTATGGACCAGAACACAGACAACAAAGAATAAAATTGTTTCATGTGATGCTACACAACAGAAAGGAGTGGGTAAGGAAAAGTTGTCATCCTGTGCACATATGAGGTGGGGTACAGTGACATATATCAGCAACAGGTATACAGGTAGAAGTGGGAAGGACTAAGGGAGATAGAAATGTTATTGGGGTACATGGCTGGGAGTTTGGTGGAGCTGAATATACTGTGTGCGAATGTGTCTGAGCTTACAGAGGGAGACAGTTGGCTATATGGTCTGCATGGCTGCACATTACTGGTGCAGAGAGACACAACAGCAGATGTTGAGGTACTGCAGGGGCGTGGACATGAAACATGCTGTGGATCCGCAGATGGGTAGGACACAAACTGTAGATGGCTGCAGCCACAGGGGCATCCCCATCATGGAATAATCCGTCATCAACACCTGGTGGAAGGACGATGTGGAACTGTGTGTTCATGACTACTTTACCATGCAATGTGTAGGACAACTGTTAAGGCTACATCTGTGAGGCTTGCCCCATTGTACCACTGCAGGCTCATCATCAGTGGGTAGCAACAATTCTGTGACAGCTGACCTAAAGGAACCTGCCTTGTGAAGTATACCCACAGTGGTGTCAGAAGAACAGTGGCTGCATGTATGGCGACAGCATTGGTGGGTACTGTCACCATACACTTATGGTCTGTGAAACAGCCATGAAGTCCTTCCATACCCTCAACAGGCAGGGCTGTTCACTGTCACTATATGGCACAATAGTATGCAGGTAGTGCAGGCCTTCACATATGTCATCATATACGCTATGCAGTGTGCTAATCTCCAAGATGACATGGCTAGCATTTGTCTGTACCTGAATCACTGACCCACAAATCTGCTGATTTATAACTACTGTGACAACTAGTTTGGGGACAGAGCGGGAGTCACAACTCTTATGTCCTATAGCAATGTGTTACCTTCTGCTTTCTGCATGATCCACAATGACAGCACTGCCCACTGTTGACACATGTACAGATAACTGTCCACCCTCATCCAGGCTTCCCCTGGTTATCAGTGTCATATCACTGCCCCCCAGATAATAACACCAATAACTCTTCCATGTATGTGAGGGTAGTCTGTAATGGTGGCCCTCCATGCCTGTCCATGTTCTCCCTTGTGATAGCCTGAGGTTTGTGTAGGCATTATGTATCATGTCAGTGACTCTGCATTAGACCTGTTGTGCTGTTTGGTTATGCCTGCCAACTGTCCTAACAGACATGTTCCCTGGTGGCCTTTTTCAGCATTGTCAGTGTTCACAATGTGCCTGCCATGGCAGTACAGAGCCTGTAATAGAATGGCTGTCTCTATAAGGGTGAACTTCTCTGAACAATGTTGTTGTTTTGGTGCCACTCCAATACTTGTATATCTGAACAAACACCTATGGCCAGTGCCTGGTGACAAGTTAGTGCCCAGGCACTGACCATACACCTATGGTTATTGTCTTGGTACAAACTTGTCAACCATCACCTCTGACTGTCCCTGCTGAAGCTATGACAGCAACATACAGCATGCCTGCTATATAGTGTTTTCACAGACTACATCCTCAGATCAAGCCAGTGGTGACAGATTGGAAACAGGGTGTAATTAACATGAGGCCTGTGATATGTCTGTAGAGGCCATGGGAACCTAGGCAACACTGCAGAGTTTCCAACATGTACACCTCTTCCGTCTGCCCCATACAGCAAATCATAGAGGCAAATTGCCACTAAGAGGCTGTGGGTAATGATGTGTTAACATAGTAGTGTATTGTGCGTTGTGTACTTGGTAGTACCTGAAGGCCACACAAGTGCCACCTCTTTAATCTGTGCATGTCTGTCTTTGTAATGCTACTACTGCCTCTCACTGCCATGCAGCTCATCAATGTTCATCACGTGGTTCCCTCAATGTGTGCCACTGTAGCTCACTATTATTTTAATTTTTGCTTTCAACCTGGAAAGTGGCTACGGCTTTTGAAAGACCTGAATGTGGAACATACCTCTCAACCTGGAGACATCAAAAATCTGGACAAAGGCCCATTAAAAGTAGGTACAACTGGCCAAAAATCTGGATGTTAATCAACATAAAATTTGCATGCATAATAATATGACCTCACCCATTCCAATGGAATTGTGGGATAGCAACATTCAAACACAAGCTTGAAAACACAAAAATAGCACAACCTATAACAAGAACAATAGGGTTTTATTTACATTAACATCTGAACTTTTATAAAGCTTTGCACATGAACAAAACTAAAATGTCTTCTTCTGTCTCAGTATTCTGCAACTGTAGTTTAAGGACAAGTATGAACAGAAGGAAAGACAAAGGTAACATCTGCCATGTCCCTTTAAAAAATCCATAGGGAAGTGAGAGCACCACATTGCATCTAAGCCTTATGGATGGATTCATACAGACAGGTTCAACACGCATCACTTTAAATCTAAAGGAAGATCATGACACATGGGGTAGCTACAGAAAAAACCCATGGCATACAAGTCAGTGATATATTATGAAATGGGCTTAAGTTAAATGGAAAGAAGTGTAGCACTGTCAGCTTCACTATACAAAACATGACAAGAGCTTACATTACATGCACCCCACTCCAGAATGATACAGTCATCAGAGATTGTGACACCCTTGTAGACAACATCGTATCTTTTGACTACTATACAACGACAGTAGCCAGGAAATCCTTCTATCTAGCCAAGTTAGTAAGTAAAGGTGTCTTATCCATGTCAAAAAGAAGTTATCTTACCTCTATAGTCTACCCTGCTCTGGCCAATTGCAGAATATAATGCCCCGCACAAATACATCATACAGCTACAAAGACCCAAGTGACTTCTAACTGAAAAAGGTCACCAAACTAAAGACCCTAATTTACCAAGACAATCTTGAAACTCTCTCCTTAAACTCTTCCCTCATATAGACTCCTTTGCACTGATTTATCTTATTATTCTGTTATTTATGACTTAACCCTCCTTGAGCCTGTATACCTCCACACAACAAATGGTTCCATAAACACACAAACTTAAGACTTGAATCTCCATCAACAAGCAAATTAAATTCAGTGTTTTCCTCATGTCTGGCATATGGTGCATAAAAAACAGAGTGATACCCTTGGTTGTTTAAAGGCAAACAAAATAGGTAACAACTAACAAACCTTAAAGAATGTGTTATACCAGTATTTGTATACCAGCATCTACATTCTGGATCGCAACTTATGCACAGTGCAGTGTTCTCTGTTATCACTTTTCTTTCTAGTTCTCTGTCCATCTCATTCATCAGACATCTTGACCTACTTTCTCCTCTCCCATCAGTAACTCTGCCAAAATGATTATCCAACTCTCCACCATTTTACAACAGGCAACAAAATAAAATTTCTGTTAAAGATGCTTCATCAAACCATTCCAAAATTGTTCAATTTTCTTCATAAATGGTGCCTCCCCTGAAGAGATATATGATGAAAAAAGTAACAAGACAGGGTGTGATCCCTTAATAAGTACTGAGGATATTTCTAGTTCACCCTTCTTCCCATAAAACATGTCCAAAGGATGTAATTCTGATTTTTTGTAGCCAAACTCAACAATAAAAGAAAGAAAAAAACAGTCAGATGCGTTTTTAGAAGGATGAGCGTATAAGGAAAACAAGGAAAGTGGTTACTTGAGCATACAATTTACTTAGGAAAATGTACACCAAGATCAACTGAGAATAGCTGCTCCATTACATGGATTAAGAGGTAAAGAAAGTTGTAAAAATGGATAGGAAATTGAATTTAACTAACACAGTGACCAGAACTTTCAAAAACGCTGATAAACAATAATAAAAGAAATGTACATGTAGTTAGTAGCTAACATCTGAAATATGCAGCTTCTCATTTATGAAAATTCAAAGTCAAATACTAGAACAAGTGGTTGCCGTTAAGAATGGGATCAGTATACTAAAGGTAACATTAAAATGGGGTGACAATCAAGCTTGTTTTATTGAAATCAAGTTCATTTGTTTATTTTTGCAACTGCAATTGCATAAATGTTTCTTTTTCTTCAGCAGAAAAGTCAACCAAGGGTGCAGGGTATGAGACTCTGAAAGGTGAGGGGGCCTTAGTCACCTTTTCAAAGAAGTCTACCACATTCAGTAAGCATGACCTTCTTTTAACAAAGCCACTCTGGGGTGGATCCAGTGTCCGGAGGTTTCCTATTTCCTTGTTGAAAATTTCCATGATAATTCTTTCCATGGCTTTGCAATTAAAACTAGTCAGACTAATGGGTCTTAGTTTCCAGGATATGTCGAAGGTCCTCCCTCATGAAAGGGAATGACTATTCAAGAGGCATTCTGGGATGTTATCAGGACCCATTAAGGCCATGTTCTTGGCTTTAGTGAGCGCAACCAGTACATGCTCCCTAGTTACAGCTAGAGGGGTTATTGTTTGAGGGGATGGTTGGAGTGGGGATAAAACTGGAACTGAAATTGTCCGCTAACAGATTTGCTATATTGCCAGGCTCATTGAATATGGTACTGTTAACCACCAGTTCAGCATACTGCTGGGGTCTGACTTTGAGTTCTCTGACATACCTGTAATGTGCCTTAACAGACAAAATTAATAAAAAAAAAATGGATGGAAAAATAGACACAGGCAGTAGATAAATCCAGATGTTATGACTTACTGATAGAGTAACCTTGTCTGAAGGTGATTTATTTTATTGTATGTATTTTTTGCTTTAGTTAACCAGTATGGCCAACTAGACTAGGAATTGTGCCTTTTCACTGGTGTCCTGGAGGAAGAAAAGAACCACGGATAAATGAGTCATGCTACCATGTGTGAAGGCCATGAAAGCACCACCCCTTCAGTTCATGCATGTCTTGTTTGCTCATGCTTCTGGCTCTCAATGCCCTGTTGTGCATCATGTAATTTCTACAAGGTGTGTGTCATTCCAATTCAGCTATCATTTTCACTCCTGGTTTCAACATGGCAAGTGGCTATGGCTTCTACAAAGCCTAAACGTGGAATGGTTCCTGTGTGGTGCAGCTGGGAAACAAAGAGCCACCAAATACTTAAGATCCACCATAGCAGTAGGCTCAACATTGCCCTGGTTAATGCCTCTAATAAAAGGGACAGATCCAAAGGCAGAACCATGTTCCTCGAAGGACATGTGAAAAGAAAGGTCTGTTTCAAAAAGACTTCAGATATCCTTAGGAAAACTATGTGAAAAAGGTCTTGTCATTTATGGAAATAGGAAACAGCTGCCACCTGAACCTTAATAAAAGAATAGCTATCCCCAGATTGAAAAAGATCAGCTAAAAAGTCCAAACTAGCATCTAAGGGAGCAGAAAAGGGATCCAGACCCAGTGAGATGGCCTATATACTATCATATCCACTTATTGAGTTTTTTTCCTGGTGGAGGGCTTCTGATACTCTTTCACACAGCTTGGAATTTCTGGCCATCTTTGCAAGTGGGGGAACCATGTGGTCAGTTTGAGAGAGTTGAGAGTCTGGTGAAACTTTACTTAGGGATAGGAGATTAGATCCAGAACTGCATACAGGATACAAGGCAGGTGCATAGGTGTGGCTAGAGAAAGGGGAACCAAACTTTTTTGGGACAGTAGGGAGCTATGAGGATCACAACTGCCTTGCAACAAGCTGCTTCTTTTAAACTTTATCATCAAAGGAGTCAGTTGGCATGCGTAGAGGGGAACTGGAGGCCCATGCATGGACTACAGCAACCCTTGGTGACAGTCCCTTGTCTGGGATCAGGCAAAGAAGATGCTGCACATTGTGTCATAAGAGGTTGCAATCAATTGCAGTAAGGCTGGTCCCAGCAGCTGAAAATGTGTGTAGCCACTGATGGACTGAGGGACCACTCGATGCACCAGGATGATCCTAATCAATTTATTCATTAGAATGCTAGATTTCAGCATTGAGAAGACACCCTCATGGTCTTTCAAAACGTGGGATAGGACCAAGTTCCTCCTTGTTTGATAAAGTACCAGACCACCAACATTTTGTCGGTCTGGACTGAAATCATGCCTTTCAGGAGACGGCCAAGAAAAGCCTGCAATTCCAAGAGAACCACTCTCGTCTTCAAAACATTGATGGATGGGATCAGGTAACTTGGACTATTTTCCCTTTGTAATGCCATTTCTACCCAAGGAGGAAAGCATATGGAGACTTCAAAGATGGCTGGAAACTGATCAACAGCCCAACTTCAGCACTTCCACTGTGAAAATGGAAAGCAAAAAAGTGTGTCACTGAAAATGTTGTTTAGGTAAAATTCAGTTACTAGCTAGTAAACACACTGCCTGGATGTCAGCAAAGAAGAAATTTGGAAAACCTGAAAGAAAATCAACCTGAAAAGATGAAGAGAAAACACTGTCTGGGAAGGATTCAGCAGCTGTTCAGCAAAAAGCTGTTCAAGCTTCAGATTTATTTTAAGAGATGGCTTCCAGTAATTTAGAGGGGGGGTGAACAAATGTACTCAGAGGTAACTAAAATAGATGAAGCACTGAAGGAATATATCAATTCAAACATCAAAAGGCTGAAATAAAAAACAGAAGAAACTTTAACAAGCTATTCAGAGGAACCGATAAAACTCCAAAAATCAGTGGTTGACATGAAGAAAAAAATCTGCCTGAAAATGAGGTTTTTCAAGAACTGTTTAAAAAAAAAAAGTAAAGTTAAAAGACTCACCACAACATTCCATATATGCTTGTCCATTTTCATTCTTCCTCAGCTCTTGGGTTCGGATCCGATCCTCGGATCCAACATGGCCACTTTTACTAGCTAGTGAATCACTGAAAGCTCTCAAGCTCCTCCAGTTCCCATAATGCCACAGTCCCTAACGCACCTCAGATCTTGTTTGTTGCCACTTACATCTGCTGAGCACTGAAACTGAATAAATCAGTAAGATAACAAGCAAAATCTTGGGACTCAAACAAAGGAACAAGGTTCCTTCAGCATCTTTGATTCTTCCAAAAGACAACAAGGCGGGGGTTGGTGGGAGGGTAGTTGAGGAAGAATGAAAATGGACAGCATAAATGCAATGTTATGGTGAGCACATAACTTCATCTGATGTCAGTTTTCATTCATTCCTCAACTCTTGGGGCACAGTACTCAGCTACCTAAATCCCAGGAGGACTCTAAGGAAGGATATTCCTGAGCACCACTGCGTCAAATGGTGCTCTGCCCCTACAGACCAGATCTAATTTGTAAAGAGCAATAATAAAGGTATGGGGACTAGCCCAAGTTGCAGCAGTACAAATATCATCCAAAGAAGATCTAGACAAAAACAGCTGAAGTAGTAGCCATGTATCTTGTAAAACGTGCGCTTGGTGGTTTGGGTAAGGACATGCCCAATTTATTACAAACAAAGGTAAAACAATCAGTCAACCATTTAGCTAATGTTACTTTAGAGACTGATTTGCCCAATTTTGAATCTGAAAACACAAACAGTTGATCCATTTTCTAAACTTTTTTGTTCTATGTAAGTAAAATATAATTGTCTGTGTACATACAACAGATGTAACATATACTCTCCTTTGTTTGAAAATTTTGGAAAGAAGACTGGCAGAATGATAGTTTGATTGATATTAGATTCTGACACTACCTTAGGAAGAAAGGCAGGATTGGTTCTCAAGGACTCTATCTTTACGAAAAATCAAATAAGGGGGGTTTAGAAGACAAGGCCTGTAATTCTGAAAATCTTCTGGCAGAAGTAATAGCTACTAAAAAGATAGTTTTCCAGGTTAGAAATTTTAGTTCCATTTTAACTGGAGGGTCAAACAGGGACTGGGTAAAAGCTTGCAGGACTACTTTTAAATCCCAAGGGGGAGTAGAATCTTTATCTGGAGGTCTATGGATAAAGGTTCCTCTTATAAAAGCTCTGCAAAGTTTGGAGGATGCTAGAGATGAATTATTTATTCCTATATGAAAGTTGACGATGGCAGCTAACTGTACTTTAACAGTAGAAGAGCTAGCTCTCTCACTGAAAGTTATCACTAAAAATTCCAGAACATTAGAAATAGGAGCAGAAAAAGGATTTATTTGTTTTTGTTGTGCCCAAAATATGAATCTTTTACGTTTGCTTTTGTATCATTTCCTAGTGGAAGCTTTGAGGGATGATAAAAAAGTGATAGCCAAGTAGGAGTGCCTGAGCTGTCTAGCAATCAATGGAACTGGAGAAACCATGCGTTCAACTTTAGGCCTGGAATGTCTGGGTGAATCAAGTCCATTGGGTGAGATAGAAGGTCTGAAGTTGGATTCAGACCATGAAAGATGAGTAAGATGAGGCCAAAGGAAAGGAAACCAGATTTGCTGAGGCCAATAAGGAATAATAAGGATTACTGTGCTTTTCAATCAAGATGCGTTCTGAAGAAATTTGGGGAGTAGGGTTAACAAGTGGTAGGCATAAAGGAGACTGATGGGTCAATAGTGAAGTACAGCATATCTCGGTAAATCCCCCAGTGGGGATGAGAGCAAAGAACCTGCTGCACTTGTTGTTGAGAGGGGATGCAAAGAGGTCACAGCACAGTTGATTCCACCAACGGAATATTTTCTCCGCCACCTTCATGTTGAGAGACCACTCATGAGGCATTAGAACAGACCTGCTTAACTTGTCTGCAATCATGTTGGACTTCCATGGAATGTGTGTTGCTATCAGAAATCGATTGGATGAGATCACCCACTGACGCACACTCAAAGCTTCTCGACACAGGGGATAAGATTTGGTTCCTTCTTGTTTATGTAGCAGACCATTGGCATGTTGTCTGTATGAATCACAATGGTCCCGGTGTGGAGAGAGTCTTGGAAGGTCTGCAATGCTGGGAGGACAGCTCTCATTTACAGGATATTGACATGCATGTTGGTCTTTTCAGGGGACCATGTGCCTTGGACCATCCTTTCCAGAAAATGCCCCACCCACCCAATCTGAGAAATGTCCATGGTAACTATGGCCTTGGGTTGGGTTAGAACAAAGGGGCATCCTTCTTGCACTTGTCTGGAGAGTATCCACCATAGGATATATTTTCTGCAAACATGAGTTATTTTTCTCTAGGTGGACAGGGGGATGGTGAAGAATGGACCACTGAGTTTTCAATTTCCACTGAAGAATTCTTATGTGGTACCTTGACAATGGTACTAGGATGATGGCCGCCAACATGGATCCTAAAGCTTGAAGAATTAAGTGAGCTGAGAAAGAAGAGTTTTGGATGATCTTTCTGACCTGGAACTGAATAGTCTGAACATTTGACAAGGGATGGGATGCTGTTTGTGTGATCACATTGAATGAGGCATTAATGAATTCCAATGTCAGCATTGGTTCCAGATGAGATTTGTTGTAGTTGATTGAAATGCCTAGATGGGAGCATATCTGGAGTATGTAACCCCATGCTTGGATCAGTTGATGTCTGGTCAGAGCAGTGATGAGCCAGCTGTTTATATATGGTATGATAAACTGAGGGGGTGCCAGCCCAGCTAGATAGAATTTTGTAAATATTAATATGATCCACAGGCTTGTTTGACAAATGTAAGAAAAATGTGTTATGTGCTGAACGTCAATAATGTAACCACAATGCACCCTGCTGGAAGAAAGCTGATAAGTAAAGAACTTTACAACTGTGTGTGATCGCAAGCTCGGAGACAGGATATCTGCAGCTGGAAGTTCTTTCTGTTGTCCTAAGATAGAGATAATTACTAGGTTTCACATGTAAAGTGTGTTTTATTGCTCTGGCTTCCTGGCAGGTGCAGATCACAAACAAATGTTACATTCTGAGTTCTGTTAGTCTGAGAACTAAATCAGAAGAGACAAGAATGATGCAATCTGAAATGACTCAGCAGTAATGTGCATTATCAATTTAAGGACTATCTCAGAAAGAAAGAATGGCATTTTGTATTTTGTTCTGAAGCCGACAACTCACCAGCACTTGCTTTACTTTGTAAGACCCAGATCTTAGTATTTCTTTTAGAGATAGATAGGAATATAGCCAGATTAGTCTAGCTGTTTTCTATATTGATGTCAGACTGTCCTACAATGTTGTTTTAAAGTATTTCCTGTGAATCTGAACTCTCTAATGTCATTGTGTTGAATTAATGAGTATTGTCTTGTGTTTTTATTATTTACTATTAAATATTTTTAAACCTTTTAACTTTTTTTTTATGTAGAGATAACTTAAGCTCTTAGCGTACTTGCATGTATTTGGTGATACTGTATAAGCCACTCCAATAGCCTTGCTGTTCATCACACTTACTATTTTGATAACAGTAAGATTACGCAGTACAATTGGTCACCCTTTGGGAAGGGTCTTATTAGTAGCTGATAAGTACTGGTTGGTGGCAGTGATTTCTACCTTATAGTCTGGGCAGAAGGGGGCATAGCTAGTGAACCTGTGCAAGCCTTCCCCAGGAGTGCCTGTGTGTTTGTATATAAATCATCTCTCAAAGTGTGTGTGTGTGTCAGCTACTTGGGCAGGGACACAAAGCACTGGTTGGAGAGACAGGGTGCTGGAAAATTTGGCTTGACCACTCAGCTGAGGTCTGAACCTTATAGCTCTGCCAGTGGGAGTCTTACTGGGGATCTGCAAAGAAAAGGAGAAACCAGCCCCAGACTGACTGTGATCTCTGTGTGATCTTAAGGGAAATTGTACTTTACTGTGTGTGTAGTTGTTATCCTCCCAATGTGGATGCTCCTCACTGGTGCTAGTGATGAGGATTGAGGCTCCTTGATTAATGGGCCAGTGCACGGGTGTCACATATGGAAACACCCAGAATCCTTGCAGTTTCAAGTGGGCTACTGCTACTACCATACATTTGGTAAAACACCCTGGGGGCTGTGGTAAGCCCAAAGGGCAAAACTTTGAACTGGTAATGACTGGCTCCCAGACAGAACTGTAGGTATATTCTGGATTGCCTGTTTATTTTGATATGATAGTACACATCCTGATGACATCCAATCATCCTTGGGCAGAATGGACTGAACCATGACCATCCAGAACTTTATGTACTGAACCGATTGAGTAAGGTTGCTGAGATCCAAAATTGGTCTCCAATCCCCCATTTTCTTTGGCACTAAAAAAATCTTGAATAAGTTCTGGAATTCTTCTGGTCTGGGGGGACCTCTTGGATGAATATTTTCTTGTTTATTTCTAGTGCTGCTGTTTCCCTCTGACTGGGTGGAACATTGGGTATTTCCCTCTGACTGGGTGGAACACTGGGTATGTTCTTTGAAACCAATGGGGGTAGATAGGAAAATGGTATTATACAACCTCTGGAAATTATCCTCTGCACCCATGAATCTTTTGTAATTTCTAGCTAAGTTCTCTGGTGCAGGGATAAGTGACCCCGGAGTGCCTGCAGAAATGGACAGTCCAGCCTCTTTTTAGGAGTGCTCAG
This sequence comes from Protopterus annectens, assembly GCF_019279795.1. NCBI lineage: Eukaryota > Metazoa > Chordata > Ceratodontiformes > Protopteridae > Protopterus > Protopterus annectens. The sequence goes on along the minus strand of NC_056727.1, from coordinate 675,762,513 downwards.
AGGAACTGTCAGAGAAACTATCCCTAGTTACTTGATTTTGCAGATCTCCTCTGCCACGACAGTGGAGTCTTCCATTAGAGTCCCCCCCCCTTTGCCCCTGGTGGATTTATCTCCACTAGGATCTCGGAAGGGACCCTGGGATTTCCTGAACCACATTTTTCAATCACCTTGATGATTCCTATAAAAGGTTCTTTGAGGGGTTGAAAAATGCATGCCCACAGCAAACAGGGTTTTACCTTCCTTCTCACACCTAGAGAGTGTGTCTTTCACCTTGGCACCAAATAAGGGACTTCCGTCAAAGGGAGTGTGATGATGTGAGGTAATGCCAGCATAGCTAACTGGAGTTTTGTAAAGAATTATATGTCATTTATATATTAAACTGATTTGTACAGGTGCTTGTGTTGAAAAATGTATTTGTAAAGCTGCTTGTGTTAAAAATGTACCAACAGTGGGTCCTGCTGGACAGAAAAGAAATACATCTGTATGTCAGACTGTATTGTAACTGTTGAAATTAATATATTTTAAAAGAGGATACTGGAAGAGAGAAGAGAAGACATTAATCTTAGTCCAGCTAACTTTAAAAAATAGTCTGAAATTAAATTACCTGGTTTAGACCATAAATATTGTATCTTACAGTTCTGACTGCAGCCAGAGATGAAATGTCTATGAGAAGCATAGCTTAGTAGCTCTGTAGGAAGAGTAGAAGTGTTAAAATTGTTTTGCAGCTTCCAGATGCTGCAAGACATCTTACCAAGCTCTGTGTGTGTGTACTATGACACATATGTGCAAGAGTCTGGTTCAGTTTCTAATAAAGGGGGTAATATGGGAACCAGAGTCAGATGACCAAATGTGATATCATTCTATAGCCAGCACTGAAATGATATTTAGATATTAATGAGAGTTATCACTTGGCAGTCTGCCTGTGAAACCTGACAAAGAAGGACCTCTCACCCACGTCATCTTGCCTTGCTCTAGTAACTGAACTAGGGGACAGTAATTCTTTAGATCAGTCAGGAAAATACAGTGAGATTAGTTAAGTATTGTTTTTCTGTATCTGTGTGAACCTTTCCATCTGTGTTATTTTTAATATTTCCTGTTATTGAAACTCTGAAGTTTACTGTACATAGATATTTAGCATTTTCATGTTCTTTTATTATTTATTATTAACTATATTTAAACTTTTCATTGTGGCTAGTCTTTTAGAGAATATTATTAATATTTTAACCTTTGAGGGTTACTTATATTTATTTTGTGACACTGTGGCTGAAAATGGGCTCTGTCCCAGTTGGACTTTCCCAGAAAATTAATGTTAAATAAATAAATTAAATAAAAATGAGCTAGTAGAAGTGGCTGAGTCAGATCAGAGGATCGGATGTGAACCCAAGAGTTGAGGCACGAATGAAAACTGACATCAGATCCTGAGATATTCTGCTGTACCAGAGAAACTGGATGGAAAAGATTGTAATAATTTTATGAAAGCACAAATAAGCAACTGGACTGGTGTTCCATGGCAGAATTTAATTGAAAGGCAACGTTTAGTGTATCCAAACCTGGCCATGAGAAAGCAGCCAAGACCTACAATAGTAAAGATGCAATTATACTAGCAGAAAAAGCTGATCTTGACAAAAGTGTAGCAGAAGGACACGGGTGCCAGGATCTGCCATATAACCTATGCACTCAGGTCACTCCACAACAAGTACAAATATGACTCTGTCATTGTCCATGTTGGTGTGAACGACCTGAGATGTACCTCCCTGTACTACATGAAAAGACACATGGAAGAGCTGTCTGATCTTGTAGCCCAGGCAGGTACGACTCTAGCCCTGAGTAGCATTCTGCCATCACCCAGAATGATGCCGCAGTACAAGGACAAAATGATTGACTTCAACAATTGGCTAAGCTTCTGGTGTCATTCTAAAGGGATCCAGTATCTGTCTACCTGGGATGACATGGTCAACAGACCACGATGCTTTGCTAGAGATGGCCTGCACCTGTCACCCCTGGGATTCTGGATACTGGCTAAGCTTCTTGCCGCCCCATAGTGCCTTTTTTAAGCAAGGTTCAAATGACAAATTCACCACCGTAACAGGAACAGGCAAGCAAAAACTGAGGGTGATGCTAATCAATGCTAGAAGTCTAAATCTCAAAATGTACTCACTCGAGGCACTCCTTAAAATGGAGAACATCGATATCTGTGCAGTGACTGAGACCTGGTTCAAGGCTCCAGACAGCATCCCTGCACTACCAGGCTATAACTCATACCACACTTTTCAGCCATGTAACCTGGACTGGAACACCAAAGGCGGAGGTGTGTCCATATTCATTAAGGATATCCACACCTCCAGGCTAGTTGCTCAGCATAATGCAGCCGAGGTTATCCAAGTGCAACTAACTCTGGGCAAAACTGCAATCCAAATTGTAGCTTGCTACAGATCACCCACCATGCCCCAGGAATCCCACTCCTCTTTTCTTGATGTATTGGAAAATGTTAGGGTTCAACCAAACACCCTAATAATGGGCGATTTCAACTACCCCACCATTAACTGGGAAAACTACTCATGTACCAACTCCTTTGCTCAACGCTTTCTGGAATTCATAAACTCCAATGCCCTGGATCAACTTATCCACACCCCCACCAGAGGCAACAATATCCTAGATCTAGTCATTACCAACAGGAGTGACCGGTGTTCCACACCTGAAGTCAACGCCTCATTGATCCGATCCAACCATAAGCTAATTACCCTAGATATCCACATCCTGCCTCCACCCTCCATTAAGGAAACCATGGTAAAACATTTCTCCAAAGCCGACTTCATGCTTAAGACAGAAGTGGTGAACTTCATGACACCCATGCAGATGGACAATACAGTTACGACTACTGAATCCTACACAATTGCACTTTATAAGCACTTACATGAGTGCATGGATCGTGCTATCCCAAGCAGAACCAAGACGCTATCCTCCAAAAAAGGAAGCCAATCTGGTGGTCCCCTGCCATAAACAAACTGTACAAAGAAGGAAGAAACTGTTGCAAAAGAGAGTAAAATCCCACGAGTGGAGGAGCTCCCTGGTCAGCCTCAGTAAGAAGCTGCGATCCCTCATAAAATCCTCCAAAGCTAGTTACGAAAACAAAATCGCTACTGATTCTAAAGACAACCACAAAGCATTCTATAGCTATGTCAAGAATCTCAATGGCAACACTCAGATCTGCTCTGAGTTGCAGCACAATGGCACTAAATATACAGACCCAACTGATATTGCCAACATCCTGGCAAATAGGTTCAGTGCTAACTTTACCCCCCTCTCACCCCCTAAAGAGCCCATCTCTATACCGGAAGAATGCAAAGTTCCTGTAATCATGGCTGCACAGGTAAAAAACACACTCTCCAAAGCCAAGAACACAGCATCCATGGGACCAGACAACATCCCAGGCTGCGTTCTACATGAACTACAGAACGAACTGGCACCCCACCTAAGTACCATGTTCAATCATAGCCTCACCTCAGGCTTTGTGCCTGCTAAATGGCACACAGCAATGGTTATCCCACTCCATAAGGGGGGAGCCACCACAGACCACGGGAACTACTGCCCCATTAGCCTGATGAGCCTGGTCTGCAAGGCCATGGAATGTATCATCAAGACACTGGTAATCTCCAGACTCTGGACCCCACCCAGTTCAGGTTTGTAAAAGGCAGATCATGTCTCCTAAACCTGACAGACTTCTTTGAAACCGTCTCCAAAGCCGTAGACAAGGGTAAGGTGGTTCACACAGCCTATCTAGATCTTGCCAAGGCTTTCAACACCATCCCCCACTGGAATTATAGATAAACTCACTAAACTAGGTATAAATCCCTATGTCACAAAATGGGTTGCCAACTGGCTCACTGACAGAACCCACACTGTGAAAGTAGCAGACTCCAAATCCGACTTCAGACCAGTGACAAGTGGAGTACCACAGGGTTCAGTGCTGGGTCCTCTCCTGTTTGGTATATACTTCTCTGAAGTACAGGCTAACACAGAAGGTCTTTGGCTAACGAAGTTCGCAGATGACTGCAAACTAGGAGCCATAATCGAAACTCCTAACAATGTGGACATCCTACAAAAGGGCCTCATTGAGACAGATGCCTGGTGTCAAAGCCATGGCTTCAAGCTCAATGCCAAAAAGTGCATTGTCATCCCCTTTGGTAAAAACTCTATACCCATGAACTACAACATAGGCGGTAGTATACTTAACACCGAAAGTGTGATAAGAGACCTTGGGACACAGGTGGACAGTAGTCTCTCCTTTGATAATCACATCGCCACAGTAGTCAGGAAATCCTTCTACATGGCACACCTCATCACAAAAGGTTTCTCATCCAGAAAAAAATAGGTCATTGTTCCCCTCTACTCATCACTCATTAGACCCATTATAGAGTACAATGCCCCTTTTGGTATGTACCTCACAAGACATCTACAACAACTGGAAAGGTCGCAGAAATACCTCACAAAGAGGCTTATCGGCCTCAAACAGATGCCCTATGCAGACCGTCTCAAAAAACTCCAGCTTTACTCCGTCGCATATCGCCTACTCAGAGGTGATCTCTGCCTAACATACACAGCTATGTCAAACCCAGAGCTGTTGGACATGCTCCACTTAAAGAAATCCCAATCCCTCTGAGCTACACGCTCTAGGGACCTAAACCTTGTCACCACAATAAACAGAACATGCCGGAGGGATAGATTCCTGTCCCAGAGACTTCCCATACTCTGGAATAAACTACCTATCCATATCAAATAAAGCTCCTCATTAGCACTCTTCAAGAAAAATCTTGATGATTCGATGGGAAATAGGAAATTCACCTCGGGGATCACCTCTGTGGCTCTGCTCGACAGTGGCACAGGAAAATAATTTTCTTGGGTGGCAAAAGCCAGGGTACCTTTTTGGCTGGGCTTGTATAAGCCCCAGGGCCGATAGCCTAGTACCTACCTATGAACCTATGAAAATATTAAAAACTGGAGACAGCAGTAGTGTCTGTAGAAAAATTGTATTCACTGTACACCAGCCAGGTAGAAGAGAAGCAGATTTATCACAGTAATCAGGGAATGTCGAGAGGCAGGTGTGAGATTCAAGCTGCTGTATCCAGCTGTCTTCAACGTGTTTTTTTTTTTTTTTTCTGGCAGATCAAAGTCATTTTTTGATGCACAAGAGGTTATGGAGGAAATAAAGAAGTCTGTTTATTTATTTATTGGCATTTGTTGACCGGGAAAGCCCAGTGGGTCAGAAACCTATTTTCAGTAGAAGCCCGGGGAAAAAAGTGACACAATGAATAGAATAATATCATCAGATTACAGACGATAAGATAGTTATACAATTTTAGAAAGAAAGACTTCAAACTATATAAAAAATATAGACAATTATCACATCACAGAAAATGTTTTTTTACAAATACTGTAGCACCTTCTATTTAACATAGAGGTGAAAGTAAAGACATCTTGTAGAAAAAAAAGAAATTATATTTAATTCAATTTAAGTACTTTGCCTTAAAAACTGAGATGCACACTAGTACCCACTCAGTATATATAAATATTTTATTCAACAGGGAATGAGTTAGGGAGAAATAGGTGGACTGGTGATTTGTGATTGGTTATAGCTTTGGATACAGGAGCAATAAGGAGAAGATTATGAGGGTCTGGTATTAAACGAGCATGGACGTGGCAAAGACGTGTAACAAAAAGTGAGTCAGCAAGCAGAAGGGACTCTTCTCATTCTTCTGATGGTAAGGTTCACAGACAGACTTTGCCAGTGAAATCTTTTCCAATGTTCTAAAAGAAAATGCTTGGGAGACAGAAAAAGCACAGGAGTTGACTAAAATAATCAGCAGTACATTGGACTTGAACCAGACTCCAGGAAGAAGACAAGCAACTCTGAAATCAGACTATAAAGCATCTTACAACATTTGTGAAATATGCTTTTGCAAGAAAAAGTGGTTAAAAAACACAGGACTTTTGTTGACTTTGGTGGACTTGTGGTGGACTGTAAAGCACATACCACACTTTGTGTCACTGATGTTTAAAAGGACACTTGTGTCTTTCGGCTTTTCCCGGTTAGGGGTCGCCACAGCGGAACTCCGGTCCGCTAATGACTGGCACTTGATTTTTACGTGCTGAGTTGCCAGCCCTAACGCACAACCTTCAACGAAGGTACGCCCATTCACGCATGTCTCCACGCAGAAGACGCTCTAGCTGAGAGTCGAACTGGTCAGCGTCTTTAAAAGGACACTAAAAGGGGGAAAATTAACTGTAAGTAAAACAATTTTTGTTCCTATTATTACAAAACATTTCATTATATAAACTGCATGTTATATACAGTAAAACAGTTTTCTGTAGTGTGTAGTCAGGGGTATTTTAAGTGCATGTGTGTGTGCGTGGAAGGGTCTTTTTAGTGACTGTTGTATATGTTAAAGATACTAAAGTAAACAAGTATTTTAAGTTGCAAAAAATACAGGTTTTATAGTGTAACGAGAAAAATGGCAGGACAAAATAAAGTTTAATGTTCATAAGCTGTGATCTCGGGCTACAAAAGTAGAGGTGGGGTGTAAAAGTGCACTTATATTATATGTAGAATTTGGGTATTTTCTCTTTATTTTACAAGGGTGAATGTCCAGATTACCACCTTTGGCTTAAACTGTAGACAGGTGTTTTTTTGTAAGCATGTAGGCTTTAAAAATAAGACAAAACGATGAATGCCATATAAATGCTATGCTTCTTACAACTGCAAATATACTAGCTTGTTTGTTTTCCACTGGCAAATATTCAGTGGAATCCAGATGTCTACAGCAGAGGGCAACTGTGCATTATTTTCTGAGTGAAATTTACAAAGACTTATTGTTGAGTACATTTCCACGGAGACAAACTGCCTGCAGGTGCAAGCAGTTAATTTTGAGAATTCTGAGTATTCTTTGCTGAGAGAAATGCAAAATTTAAAGGTAGAACTGCTAGCAGTTCAGTGAAAAAACAAATTATGAAATTAGGGGAAGTGAATAAGAGGCAACAACCTTGGTATGGTAATCAAGAAAAATTGACTTTATTTGCAGATGATATTATTTTGTACTTGATAAATTAAGAAAAGGACATCTCAATATTGTGGGACATTCTGAGACAGTTTCAAGCCTTTTTGTGATATAAAACAAAGGCTATAGCCACAAATTATGTACCATAAAATTGGTTCAGCAATATCCATGTTTATGGGAACATGATAACATGAAGTATTTAGGAGTATGGATAAAAAGCTTCTGATATGGAAGCTAAGGATATGTGGGAAGAAACCAAACAAAAGATAATACAAAAACTAAGAAACTGGAAACTCTTATTTATGGAAATGGATAGTTAAGATACAAGCAGTGAAAATGTTTTTAATCCCTTTAGTCTTGTATATGGGTCAGGCATACTTTTAGCAACCCAAGAAGAAGTTGTGAACAATAACTGATAAAGAATTGAAGGAATTTATCTAGGAGGGAAAGAGGGCAAGAGTTAAGTGGGATAAGTTGATCCTTCCAATAAAACAATGTGAAGGTTTACCTGATTTGAAGGGATATTTTAGAGCTGCACAGTTAAGGCTCATACTCATAACACAAGCAGAAGGTTATAATTCAAAGTGGAAAGGGATGATGATGAAACAAGGGGGGAGTTCAAGAAACAGAGACAGAGTAGGATCCCAGATGCAGATCCGTATGGACAATAACAACCACCACACACAATATTACATTCATAAAATAGCAGAAGGTACTCTAACAACTATGCCAATACGGGAATGAAGAAAGCCGATTTTGCCAGTAGGGATGACTGCAAGTAGGGGTATAGAAAATAAGCAAGAGGGGGATGAAATTCATTGGAAAAAACTGACAAAGGAACTAAGATACTGGGAGCAAATAACAACCGGTAATAGAGTGGGATGAGACCAAGCAGAAATTTGGACTGCAGACTACAGACTGCTTTCCCTACCAGGGCATGATGTCAGAGTACAGGCTAAAAGAAAGGGACAATGGAATTTTAAGTGAAAGACCTGCTCTGGTAGAATTTTTATTTGAATCTAGAACAGATACAGCTGTTAAAAAAAGATAATTAAGAGGGCATATAAAATATTGCATGATAAGTATAAGAATCAATCAGAGGAGTTTAGAAAAGATTGGGAAGAGAGATGGGAAACGCAACTTGCAAGAAAATGATGGGAAGACATATGTATGGTTCAAGTATGCAGCCAAGTCCAAAAGGTTTTGGATCTTTGCATGGAAGTGTTTGGATAAGCATTTTTATATCCCATACAGACTTCAAAGAATTTTTCCTCAGGTAGACAGTAACTGTTGGAGGTGTGATGCAGAAGAAAGAGGTAACTAGGAACAAAGGTTTTGGGAGTGTGATGAGTTGCCAGATTTTATAAATTCCTTACAAAGTACTCCATCAGAAATACTGGATGAGCAAATGTCTGTAAATAAGGAAATGATTCATTTGACCTGGGATACATGATCTGAACTGCCTAGAAATAGCAAGGCTTTATTAAGTTTAATTCTGTTGGCTGTCAAAAAAGCAAGTGGAAATCAAAGTCTACATCAACTGTATTTGAGGTACTGAATGTTATAAAATAGATAAAACAATGGAAGAGGGATCTTTAAATAACAGAAGTAGCAAATTACATATAAGTAAATGGAAATTGTAAGAACACCACATGCATAATACTGCTCAGGAGGAGGATCTGTGAGGTTTAAGGGAAAGTAGGAATTCAGCATTTTTTGTAATTTTGGATTGATTATAGCCACAAAGAAAACATATGCGATGTATGTTGTACTTCAATGGAAAAATGATTTGTTTTCTTTTCTGTTACTGTACATTTACCTATGTCTTAAGTGGTGTCTTAATAAATGTGTTTAAAAAATTGTGGTAAATGCAATAATCTGTGCTCAGTTATAGATTAGGGTAGGTGGAAGCATGTTAAAATCAAACAGAACAACAAAAGTACTAATAATGAAGCAAATGAATTATTGTAATTAGTAGAATAAAATGAACAAAATATTCCACCTCAGATAAAATGCACTTAGAAAAGATACCCAAAAGGAAATGACACCTTTAAGGCTTAGAAGTAATAAATGTAACAGCTGGTCAAAGAAGAGTTGCAGAGTATTATTAATGTAGAAAAAGACGTGTGTGTGTGTTCAAGAGTATTTAGTGATGCCAAACTGCATCAATAGTCAACTGCAGCTGAGACAAGCCACTGAATCCATGAAAAATACACAAATCATTGTTCCTGCAAGAGGGGCTAGCCCACCTCTATGTCCACACCTCCAGAACTTTGTATATTCTAACTCTGCATACATAAAACAGTACAGAAATTAAAAAAATCCTTACCTCCACTACTGTATGATGTTTGCAAATACTTCTGGTTGCCAAAATGACAAGGGAGAATGTCATGCTGCTGTTGTACAACATCTACATATATCACATACTCGGCTCTACACACCCAGACAACTTTAAATATAATACTTTGGAGATCATTCATCCCAGTATGCAAAAAGGAGACTATCTTAACCTCCCCAAGAGTTATATGACCTTAGTAAAAATAGTTCTCTGAAATGTTTTCTGGGGCAAAGTCCATCTGCCCACCTACGTGACCATGCACCTTACATTAAAAAAAAAGACATACCATAAACACTACCACTACTCAGACAAATTTGAGCTGAATGCATGGTAGGATTATGGTTAATATATCAGAAATGGAAATCCATTTAATTTTTTGATGTACTGGGTGCCAGCATTTGTGTTGCCGATATTGTGAATGGTCAACATGTTGTGGTCAGTGTTTTTTTGTATTGATCATTTAACATGCAAACATTTCTACAGGATCTCCGATTATTTTTTCTTGTTATAGGCTTCCTAAGATTAGTAACAACCCTTTCTACTTCTTGTTGCCCAAGTCATTGTGCTAAAAGTTTTTGTGCTCTGGAATCCTCAAAAATAGTGGCATAAATTGATGTAACTAAGGAAATTATTTTTTTTGAGCTATGATAATCGGCATTGCCTATCCATACTAAGGCTTTGCTGCATTTAATTCTGGTGGCTGCCAAAAAGCAGTTACTAGAATATGGAAATCAAAATCTAAACCAACTGTACTAGAAGTAGTGAATAAAAACTTTTCTACCAGGCTCGAACACTTCACTGAGGAAAGCACTACAACAAAGAATATTCTTTTAGCCCTTCCGTTCCCTTTTATTCAACACAAACACAGAACTTCATCAGAATACCATTTTCATTCACAAATACACTTAAATAACCCTTCCTAATATTACATCATTTCCTCTCCACAAACTCTAAGATTTCCCTCCAAAATTTTTAAAGAGTACAAATACACATTTGCACATTAATACAATACTATAAAATATAAACCATACATAAACCATCATAAGGAATCATATAAAAGTATAAAAACATTTAATCTTATAAAACTTTTTTCTTATTAATTACACTTCTCCATAGTTACAAAATCTACCTCTATCATCTTTAACTTCAGCAAACTTTTTAAATTAATGTTTTCATTCATAAACGGAGGACGATCAGCTCTTAAAAACATTTGCCATCTCTATTCTCTTGCCACCAGGACATTATTGCAACTAAATACAAAACCTTCAGTATCAATTTGTTCCAGTACCGTAAAATGAAACTTCTTAAATCTTTTACAGATCAAATTATGTTTGGCCAAAGCATGAAAGGGATCATGATTTTTAATAGCATTAAAGTGCTCCCTTATTTTATAACGTAATTCCCTATTACTCTTCCCAACATAAAAGTGGGAACAAGTATCACAAATAGCAACATATATAATACAAGTACTATGACAATTGCATCTCTTTCTAGCTACATACACAAAATGTATATGCTTAAAACAAACAGAACTAACATTACTAATTGGCCATTTTGGGCTAATTTCTCTCTCTTTCATTTCCCTGCTATAAAACCCGCATTTGCGAGGTTTTTGCGCTAGTATACAGCTCAGCAAGCTCCTGCCTGGTGCCCTGCAGAGTTCTACAGCAGCAGAGACATAAGAGAGAGATTTTGTAGTGATTAAGTATAATTTTTCTGCATTTTCTTGCTGCCTTTAGCTAATTACACATAAAACGCCAATTTTCTGGAGTTTCGGTAATTTCAAAAGCTTGTTTCAGCTACATATTGTACTTATTTTACTGCCTGCACTTTAACAAAGTCATTTTTGTGTTTAAATTGCCTGTTTAACTGTTGAAGGCTACACACTGAAGTGTGATAGCCATTTCTGTACATTTCAAGAATCTGCTTTATTTTCTGAAAAAAATATATATATATATACTTGTTTTCCCGGCTTTCTAAGCCAGTATAGTCCAGTTTTCAGGTTAGTGCTGAATTCAGGGCTGTGTTACAGGTTTCTGTGTTTGCCCATACCTTACTTGGATAGAAGGAACTTTCTCTGTTCACTGTGAGAGAGGGAGCTTTGAGCAGCCTATCTGTCCCTGGAGGAGGGGTTTCAGCCCAGAAATTAGTAGTTTATTGGCCATTTTGGGCTAATTTCTCTCTCTTTCATTTCCCTCCTATAAAACCCGCATTTGTGAGGTTTTTGCGCTAGTATGCAGCTCAGCAAGCTCCTGCCTGGTGCCCTGCAGAGTTCTACAGCAGCAGAGAGACTTTGGAATGATTAAGTATCATTTTTCTGCATTTTCTTGCTGCCTTTAGCTAATTCCACCTAAAACGCAGATTTTCTACAGTTTCTGTGATTTAAAAAGCTTGTTTCAGCTACATATTGTACTTATTTTACTGCCTGCACTTTAACAAAGTCGTTTTTGTGTTTAAATTACCTGTTTAACTATTGTAGGCTACACACTCAAGTGTAATAGCCATTTCTGTGCATTTAAAGTGTTTTTTGATTGTATCTGCTTTATTTTTTGGAAAAAAAATATACTTGTTTTCCCGCTTTTCTAAGCTATTACAGTCCAGTTTTCAGGTTAGTGCTGAATTCAGGGCTGTTTCTGTGTTTGCCCATACCTTACTTGGATAGAAGGAAGTTTCTTTGTTCACTGTGAGAGAGGGAGCTTTGAGCAGCCTATCTGTCCCTAGAGGAGTGGTTTCAGCCCACAAATTAGTAGTTTATTGGCTATTTTGGGCTAATTTTTATCTCTTTCATTTCCCTGCCATAAAACCCACATTTGCGCAGTTTTGCATGCTGGGCAGTGCCAGTTAGCTAGGGTATAACTATTCCCAGCTCCACAAAGTCTACTCTTCAATTTTTCCCTTGGGACTAGACAAACTTTCAACTTAAGCACTCAACCCATTCACTTCTCATCCCGGCACTTGCTCAAAACTCATAGCAAGCACTAATAAAACTTAGCACTAGACCCCCCCCCCCATACTGTAGAGAAGCATAAGGCTATCTATTCGACCTTACCAGCCAATCAGTAAAACAGTGCACTGTACCTATCCAGGCATGTCCAAAGGGCAGTTTCAGGTGTACTCTCCGGTCCAACTGGTGAATCTGGGCATTTTGAGACAATGTTACAATTGCCTCATGTAAACAGACAACCCTCTCCTCCTTCCACCAAACACTAATACATGCGAGAGATGCAATTATACAGCCAAACTGGAGGTTAACCTCTCTCAACCCAAGACTGGACAAGGCAGTCAAGAGGAGAAGGGAATTACTTGCAACACACCACCAGTCTCACATAGACCTATGAAACCAGCACCGGCAAAAAACACACAAATACACGAAAACATACGCAGAAGCTCTAAATAAAAATCTGCAAAAGCAACAGAGACCTCCAAAGCAGACATCCAAGCAACCTCCACCCCCCCCAACACAAACCATGAAACGCATACTTCACAAAACCAATGTGCCACGCAATCACAGCTGTTAAGGCAAAATAACATACCCGACACACTAGTAATAGGTGACTCTATAGTCAGGCACACTGACATCCCACTCACTAGGCTGAACAATGAGAAGGTTACTGTTAGCTGCCTATTGGGTGCCAGGATACGCCACATAACACAAGCACTCAGGTCCCTCCAGAACAAGTACAAATATGACTCTGTCATTGTCCATGTTGGTGTGAATGACCTGAGCCATACCTCCCTGGACTACATGAAAAGAGACATGAAGGTGCTCTCTGATCACATAGCCCAGGCCAGTATGACCTTGACCCTGTGTAGCACCCTGCCCTCACCAAGAATGATACCACGGTATAGATAAAAAAAATGATCAATTTCAACAATTGGCTAAGCTTCTGGTGTCATTCAATAGGGATCCAGTGTCTGTCAGCCTGGGATGACATGCTCAACAAGCCACGCTGCTTCGCTAGAGACAGCTTGCACCTATCACCCTAAGGCTTTCGAATACTGGCCAAGGCTCTTGCCACCCCCATAGTGTCTTTTTTAGGCAAGGCTCAAAAGACAAACCCACTGCCGTAAATAGCACAAGTAACAAAAAACTGAGGGTAATGCTACTCAATGCCAGAAGTCTAAACCTCGAAATGCACGCACTTGAGGCACTCCTATGGTTGGGAGGGTGGCCTAATGGTTAAGGTGTTTGCCTTACAAACACAAGGTGCAGGGTTTGAGTCTCACAAGGGATAATTGGCTAGGCTTAAAATGGCTCACAAGGGCAGTTAGTCTAGTACTAATCTATGAATCTATGAATCTATGAATCAGTAAGGAGAAAATCTTTATAAATGCAGTAACAGAAACCTGGTTTAAGGCTCCAGAGAGCAACCCAGCACTACCAGGCTACAACTCATACCATACATTTCAGCCACAAAACCCAAGCCGAAATACAAAAGGCAGGGGAGTATCTATATTCATCAAGGATACCCACACATCCAGGTTAGTGGCACAGCACGCACAATGCTTCAGAGATCATCCATGTGCAACTAACAACGGGCAAAACTGCTATTCAAATTATAGCTTGTTACAGATCATCCACCATGTCCCAGGACCCACACTCCACATTCCTGGAAACACTGGGAAACAAAGGTCCTACCAAACACCCTGATATTGGGTGATTTCAATTACCCAAACATTAAATGGGAGAACTACTCAAGTACAAACTCCCTTACCCAACATTTCCTAGAATTTATAAACTCAAACACCCTGGATCAACTGGTCAACACCCCCCCACCAGAGGTGACAATATATTGGATCTGGTTACCACCAACATGGGCGACCAGTGTTCCACACCGGAAGTCAACCCCTCGCTGGTTAGATCTGACCATAAACTAATCACTCTGGATATCCACATTCCGCCACCACCCCCGGTCAAAGAAACCACTGTGAAAAACTTTTCAAAAGCAAACTTCACGTTACTTAAGACCGAGGTGGGAAGTTTCAAAGCCCCCATGCTAAAGGATAACGCTTGTCCAAGCTGAAAAATCCTTTACTAATGCACTCTACGTGCATCTACAAGAATGCATGGATCATGCTATCCCAAACAAAACCAAGACTCGCTCCTCCAAGAAAAGGAAACCAGTCTGGTGGACCCCTGCCATAAACAAGCTATACAATAGAAGGAGGAAACTAGTACAGAAAAGAGTAAAATCCCAAGAAGGGAAGACATCCCTGATCAATATCAGCAAGAAACTACATTCCCTCATAAAATCATCCAAGGCTAGCTTCGAAAGAAAAATTGCCATGGACTGCAAAGATAACCAAAAGGCATTCTTTAGCTATGTCAAGAATCTAAGTGGCAATTCTCAGATCTGCTCGGTGGTAGTGCAGAATGGCACAAAATACACTGAAACAACTGATATAGCCAACATCCTGGCAGACAGGTTCAGTGCAAACTTCACCCCCCTTTCACCCGCAAAAGAGCCCATAACTATACCAGAAGAATGTAGTGCCCCTAGAATCACAGACACTCAGGTTAAAACAGCCCTCTCCAAAGCCAAAAACACAGCATCAATGGGACTGGATGGTGTCCCAGGCTGCGTCCTACACGAGCTCAAAGATGAACTAACCCCACATCTCAACACACCGTTTAAACTAAGCCTCTCCACAGGCTACGTGCCCACAGTGTGGCAAACAGCAACAGTTATTCCGCTCCACAAAGGTGGAGCCACAACGGACCCCGGAAACTATCGCCCTATAAGCTTGACTAGCTTGGTCTGCAAAGCTATGGAGCGCATCATCATGGATCTCATTAACAGAAACATTGGGAACCTCCAAACACTGGACCCTACCCAGTTCAGCTTTGTTAAGGGCAGATCATGCCTCCTAAACCTGGTGGACTTCTTTGAGACAATTACCAAGGCTATAGACGAGGGAAAGGTGGTCTACACAGCCTACCTAGACCTCGCAAAGGCCTTCGACACCATTCCCCACTCAGGTATTATAGACAAGCTCACCAGCCTGAACATAAACCCCTATGTCACGAGATGGGTTGCCAACTGGTTCACAGACAGAACCCACATGGTAAGAGTTGCGGGAGCTAGGTCTGACTCAACCATGGCCTCAAGATAAATGCTAAAAAGTGCATAGTCATCCCCTTTGGAAAAAACAAAGTACCCAAAAACTACCACATAGGTGGTAGCCCCTAAATACTGAAGACTTAATAAGGGATCTGGGGACCCAAGTAGATAGTAACCTCTCCTTTGATAATCACATTGCCAAAGTGGTTAGAAAATACTTCTATGTTGCCCACCTAATCACAAAAGGGTTTGCATCCAGATCAAAAGAGGTCACTGGGCCCCTCTATGCATCACTCATCAGGCTCATCAGAGTACAATGCCCCATTTGGGATGCACCTTACAAGACACCTGCAACAACCGGAAAGACCACAGAAGTACCTCACCAAGAGGATCACTGGCCTCAAGCAGATGCCCTATGCAGCTCAACTGAAGAAACTCCAGCTGTACTCGGTTGCATACCGCCTACTCAGAGGTGATCTCTGCCTGACATACAAGGCCATGTCCAACCCAGAATTGATAGACATGCTCCACCTAAAGAAAACCATATCCCCTCGAGCCACATGCTCCAGGGGTCTAAACCTCACCACAACAATAAACAGGACGTGCTACAGGGACAGATTCCTGTCCCAGAGACTTCCCATGCTCTGGAACAAGATTCCAATCTACATTAGGCAGAGCTCCTCGCTAACCCTCTTCAAGAGAAACCTTGACGAGTGGATGGGAAACAGAAAGTTTACCCCAGGGATCACTTCAATGGCTCTGCTGGACAGATGCACAGGGAACTAATCTAAGGGGGCGGCGAAAGCCAACACATTCCAGCTAGGCTTATAAATGCCTTCGGGCAGATTGCCTAGTACCTACCTATGGACCTACATTGTTGTATTCGGTACATGAAAACGTACCAACTGTCCTAGTTCCTAGCCTATATTCTTTGACTAAATCTAATTCCAATAAGATTTTAGGCTTTGAACTTTTTTGAACACAAATTAGGGTCTTTCACCTACTACTGAACTTAACTCCAGTTGTAGTATTTTCAAGAAATACTACATTTAAACCCATTTTAAAAGCAGGTCTAAATACTAATAGAACCGACACAGCCAGGTTAGACACCAATGTTCTGGTATTACAATACAATGCAGAAAAATCAAACTTGGTATCAAGTGTTAATAATATATGGGAAACTCATTTTGACAATGAAATGAAGGAAAAGTTGGGGCATAAACCTAAGGTTGTGTACAGTAGAGGGCATAATATAAAGACTATTCTTGAAAGTGTCAAGAAAACAAGGCAAGCACAGGTCATTGATGTATAAATGTGGTGCTTGCAAGACCTGTAAAAATATAAATGATGGTATGAATGTTTTTATAGGAAGCTTTGAAAGTACAATAGGATGCCAGGGCAGGTGCAACTGCAATACCACTATGGTGGTTTATTTAGCTACATGCTTATCATGCCCTGGTTTCTACGTAGGCAAAACCAAATGAAGGCTACAGGATCGCATTATTGAGCACCTTAGAGACATTAAAAATAAAAAAAATTAACAATGCTTTATATGTTCACACTCTAGAATATCCCAACTATAACAGATTTTTATTCTTTGTCACTGACAGAGCACAGAGTGACTCTAGGGGTGTGACTGATGAATTAGAAGCCAGAGAAACTAAATGGCAACTGAGATTAAATGCTTGTTGCAAGCCAGGTTTAAATGATTATTGTTCAACAGCTCCCTTTTTGAAGCAAAGGGCAGCAGAGGTTTAATTTCAAGTGTTCTGTGAAAACACTTATCTGACTGCAACTAAAAGATCAACTATGTTTTGCATTTTTAAGTCTATTTTTTAGCAAAGTTTTATACTATTATGTTCACTATTAGTATTAACACTAATATTTGTATCTTGAATGCATTGATTATTGTAGTTTACAGCATATTATTCTGTATATTACATATTCAGGGGAAGTATGCCTTTAAGTTTAGTCAGGGTAATTTCACTGACGCAAGCAAAATCATGAATAATTTCTTAAGTAATTAGAGTATATAAAGGAAATTACATCATCATTGAATGACTCTGTTGAAGCCCATTAATGTTTCTTGGTGAAAGTGCTTAGTCGGTTTTACTTCAACAGTATTTAATGTGAAAAAAAAAGTAAATATATTTTCAGAATACCTCATCTCTCATTAACTTAGAACAAGCACACAAAACTATGTACATTTTCAAAAATGAAGTTTAACTCTCCAGATACAAACACGTACCCCAAACTGACAGATACACCCTTAGGCATTACCTAACCTAAAATTAAGGTTACCCTTGCTTAAGCACATGCTACAGCCTGAGTTCTCACTTACACTGATTTCTGTCTGTTCTTTTTTTATCTGTCTTCCCCCCCCCCAGATGTGAAACAGTTTGAAAGCCTTCAAAAACATTAACTTTTAGCCTTAAGAAAAAGTGTCCTGGCTATCTTTAAATCAAACAGATTGTCCACAGTTCTATTAAATGCATTACTCTCTTATGGCTGATAGGGAGTCTGCTACTCTCTTATTCACTTCCCATAAACATTTTTCGCTGAACTGCTTGTTACTGCACCTTTACATTTTGCATTCCTCAGCAATGAATGCTCAGAACTCTCAAGATTAATTGCTTGCACAAACAGCTTGTTTCCATGTACAAGCAGTTAGCAATGAATCTCTGTAAATTTCATTCAGAACATAATTTACAACTGCCTTCAGCTGCAAATTTCATGACTCCTACTGAACATTCAGTAATGAAAAAAAGAAACAAGCTAATATATTTGCAGAGATTAGAAACATAACATTCTTCCTGGCTTTCATCATTTTCTCTTATTTTTCAAGCCTATTTGCTTACAAAAAACACTTGTTTGTAGCTTAAGCATAAGGCATTCCTCTATATATTCACCACTGTAAAAATAAGGGAAACATCTTACATCTGCATGTAATATAATCAGTCCACTTTTATACCCCAGCCACTGCCTAGCAGCCCAAGATCACAGAATATTAACATTAAATTCCCTTTTGTCCAGCCTTTCCCCTCTTACTATAGTGTAAAGCCTATATTTCCTAAAACTAAAAACTACTTGTTTACTTAATATCTTTAACACATACAACAGCAAATTTAAAATACCCTTTACTACAAACTGCACAAAACTGTTTTACTACTTTATAACATGCAGTTTATATCATGAAATGTTTTATACAAGTACAGTTACTTTTTTCCTTTTTAGTGTCCTCCTAAATCTTAATGTTAAAGTGGGGTATATGCTTTACGGTCCACCCACAAAAGTCCAGTCTTTTTCAGTTACTTTTTCTTGACAAGCCATATTTCAAAAATGTGACTGATACTTTAGTCTACCACTTACACACTAATTTCAGTGTTGCTGGTCTTCCTGTTCATCTCCATCTCCAAACATCAGACTCTGGTTCATGTCCATGGTATTCGTGATTCTTATAGTCATCTCCTGCACCTTTTTTCTGCCTTTCATATATTTTCCTTTGGAACACTGGAAAAGGTTTCACTGGCAAAGTTTCTCTATGAGCTTTACTGTCTGACGAATGAGAGGCAGAGTCCCCCTTCTGTTTGCTGTCTCATTTTATTGTTGGATAAAAAATATTCCATCTGTGTTGCCCAATTTCATTCTTCTTCACCTGCTGGATTTGGATCTGATCCTCAGACCAGACTCAGATGCTTCTTCCAGCTCATGGATCCCAAATTCTCGAGCTCCTCACTTACCCATAATGGCCTAGTCACCTAACATACCTCAGATCTTGTGTTCTGCCCCATATTCTGGTAAAGCATAAGAAAAATATGCAAAAATTGAAGTAAGAGGTACCAACACGATATGAATTCTTCACAATAGACAATGTCCAACCATTAGGCACGATAAAAATCCAAAACACTTTAATACATAGAGGAATGAGCGCTTTCGCGTAGTACAAGGCTACGCTTCTTCAGATACATTTACAAAAATATTACCAGACTTAAATACAAAACATTTTGGCGGGATCATTAACTAATGAATTCATTATTACTTCAATTAAATATATAATAATTGTTCTATCTTTCAATTAGTAACATTTATCTAAAGCTATCAAACCTTCCAACATAAAGAAGGAAAATACGTAAAACATAATACGAAACTTCTACACATATACCAAAATAGCAGCCCTCGTTTCCAACATTACATATATCATGTACCATAACAGTATTAAAACAATCAGATGTCTACATTTTCAGGGACAGAGGCTAAAGTGTTAAGAAGTGTACATAAAACAAGAGAATCTCCAAAGACAATCAGGGAATAGATGTTAAAAAACATACCAAACAGACATACGCATATGCCATGTCACATAGAATCCCTTAAAAATATATATATATATGTGTTCTGAGGTCAAACCCGAGACGGGATAGAACTAAACGATCGTTGCCAAAATGCACGACTTAGCAAGAAATGTTTATACGTAATTTCAGTCACGTCTCAATCCCCAAACCACAACGATAAAAACAGTAAAACCATTACATTATGTAACCATACTACGCCAAAAAACTAAAGATATATATATGTACATTCTAAGCTCCTTAAATAAAAAAATAGTATCAAGAGCCCATTAGAATCAAATGTACCGGTATTCAGATTCAAAGAAGCCGATGACAAAAATACTTATTAGTACAATGCCAAACCTGGCACACGGTCCTAGAAATCTCATCGCAATCCATAATGGCCAACAACGTGTTCCTATATAGATACGACCAGACAACCAAATACAGCAAAAAAACCTTATATGGTACTAGATCTAACAAACATCAGACAATAGCAAATAACTCCGATATTAGTTACACACAGTATCATAGGTGAACCTATATGATAGCAAACATGTTGTTACTTTTAATCTCATGGTAATTAAAAATAAATCAAAAAAAGTAAAAAACTACATACGACAAAAACCAAACAACCCAGACCCTACATCTAAATAGTGTAACTCTGCACTGCATTGTACATCTTTTTATAGAATCCAGGTTGAAATAAACAAGAACTACAAAACACAACTACACTTACTACATACAACACCTACCCAGGATTACACTAAACATATATAACAATATTCATACTACACTAGACATTTAAGATTAAATTCATGAAAAATATATATTCATTAATGAAAAGCATAATCTGAAAATATATGTACAGACAAGAAAAAATACAGCCAACAATATCTACACCTAGAATGAACCAACATTAAACATTAACATTACATAGATCTAGAATGTTATTGAGATAAAATACTAATGCTCATTTCCAAAAAATCTAGTAGGACTACAAATATATGCAGTAACAAACATTATACTAGGTAAAAAATACATATCAAAATGGCAATCATTTTGTTCAAATACAATAATCAATACATATAACATCATGTATATTGCATTACTTCCTCTCTATTAGCACTGGTTTGATGGAAATAGAATTGTTTAGCCCTGGGGGTAGGTGGGCTGCTAGCTTTAAAATCCAATGTAGCTCAGCTCTGGCTAAAGCATTCTCATTATCACCATATCACCAAGCATAAGAAAAAACTGGAATAAAATCTAGGACTCAAACAAAAAGGAACACAAGTTCCTCTAGAATCTTTAGATCTTTCCAAGAGTCAAACAAGGAGGGGGTTGGTGGGAATGAAGTTGAAGAAGAATGAAAATGGAAAAACACAGGGGGAATGCTATAGTGAGTAGCTAACTTTTTTTTATCTGATGTTGCCATTTTCATTCATTCCTCAACTGTTGGGACAAAGTCCCCAGCTACCTAAATCCTGGGAGGACTCTAAGGAAGGATATTCCTGAGCACCACTGAACCTAAGGCTGCTCTTCCCCTAGAGACAAGATCTAGTTTGTAAAGAGCAATTAAGGAATGAGGATTAGCCCAAGTTGCAGCTGCATAAATATCATCCAAGGATGTTCTGGATAAAAAAGCTAAAGAAGTTGCTAATGAAGTAGTGGAATGAGTTTTGGTAAAGGCAAACCCACTTTTGGTATGCAGAAGTAATACACTCAGTCAACCATTTGGCTAATGTCACTTTAGAAACAGGTATGTCTAGTATTGCTTCCAAAAAAGAAACAAATACTTGTTCTGAGTTTCTTAAATTTTTGGTTCTGAGAAGATAAAAAATGTAATTACCTGTGAACATCCAATAAGTGTAACTTATATTCTCCTTTATTTGAGAAATCTGAAAGAAGACTGGGAGGTTGATAACCTAATTGATATTGGGTTCTGACAACACAAAGAAATGAAGGATTGGTCAGTAAAGATACTTGTGCTTATGGAAAATCAAATAAGGAGGCTTAGATGACAAAGCCTATAATTCTGATATTCTTCTGGCCGATGCAATTGCAACCAAAAAGACAGTTTTCCAAGTCAAGAATTTTAGTTCATACTTCTCTGATGGTTCAAAATGGGGCTGGGTTAAATATTGCTAAACAATGTTTAAATCCCAAGGGGGAGTAGGATCTTTTAAATGAGGTCTAAGTAGGAAAGTTCATCTAAGAAAGGCTTTGCAACATTTGGAGTATGCCAAGGTTGAATTATTTACTCCTATGTGAAAATTAGAAATGGCAGCTAACTATACTCTTACAGTAGAGGAACTAGCACCTTCATTGAAAATTGTAGCTAAAGTCAAGAACCTTAGGAATCAGTGCTGAAAAGGGGTCTAAATTATTTTTATGTGCCCAAACAACAATACCTTTCCATTTACTTTTGAAAAGTTGCCTGGTGGAAACTTTGCGGGATAATAAAAGAATGTGATAGACATGGGAGAAGAGCTTGGGCTGCCTAGCAATCAAAGGAACTGGAGAAACCATGGGGTCAATTCGAGGCCTGGAATGTCCAGGTGAGTCATGTCTGTCTGGTGAGGCAGTAGGTCTAGAGGTGGATCCAGAATCCAGTGTGGATGATGAAGATGAGGCCAAATTAAGGGAAACCAGATCTGACAAGGCAGTAAGGGACAATGAGGATAACTGTGCTATTCAAATGAGATTCTTTCCGAAGAAATTTCACAATTAGGGGTAATGGGGATAGGAGTAAAGGAGACTGGAGGGTCAATTGTGAAGCAGTGTGTGTCCCTTAGTGTCTCCCCCAGTGGGAGAATTAGGGCAGAGAACCTGCTTCATTGGTTGTTGATGGGAGATGCAGATAGGCTGCAGCATGGTTGGCCCCATCAATGGAAAATGCTCTCTGCCACTTTCATATTGAGAGACCACTAATGAGGCATTAGAATAGACCTGCTTAACTTGTCTACAGTCATGTTGGTCTTCCCTGGAAGGTGCTTTGCTATCAGAAAATGATCTTGCCCATTGCCATACTGTCACAGCTTCTTGACAAAGAGGTTAAGATTTGGTTCCCCTTGTTTACTGATGTACTAGACTACAGACATATTGTCTGTCTGGACTGCAATAGACTTGGTGGGTAGAATGTCTTGAAAGGCCTATAATGCTAGGAGGACAGCTCTCGTATCTAAGACACTGATATACCTGTTGGCTTTCTCAGGGGACCATGTGCCTTGGACTGTCTATCCCAAGAAGTGCTCCCCCCCACCCAATATGGGAGGCATCCATGGTCACTATGCCCTTGGGGTGGGGGAAGAACAAAGGGACCACCTTCTTGAACTCGATTGGAACATATCCACCAGAGAAGACAATTTTTGCAGGCCTGCATTATTTTGAGCTGACTGGATAATGGTCAATGAAGAATGGACCACTAAGTTGTAAAAGTCCACTGAAGAATCCTCATATGGTACCTTGATAAAAGTACTAGAAAGATTGCTATTGACATGGATCCCAAACTTTGGAGGATCAATCAAGCTGAAAAAGCAGAACTTTGAATGATCTTTTTGACATGGAACTGAATAGCCTTAACGCTGGACAGAGGCAGAGAAGATATTTGAGTGATTGTATTAATCATGGCACAGATGAATTCCAATATCTGTGCTGGTTCGAGATGAAATTTGTTGTGACTGACTGAAATCCCCAGGTAAGAGCATAACTGGAGTACATAGTCTCGAGTTTGAATGACATGATGCCTGGTTGAGCAGTTATGAGCCACTCATCCAAATATGGAAACACCTGGAATCCTTGCAGTCTCAAGTGAGCCGCTACAACTGCCATGTACTTGGTAAACACCCCGGGGGCTGTGGTGAGACCAAAGGGCACAGCCCTGAATGAGTAATGTCTGACTCCCAGCTAGATGTGTAAATGTCCTCTTTAGGGGACCATGTGCCTTGGACTGTCTATCCCAAGAAGTACCCCCCACCCGGTCTGGGAGGCATTCATGGCCACTATGGCCTTGGGTTGGGGAAGAACAAAGGGACAACCTTCTTGAGCTTGATTGGAACATTTCCACCACAGAAGGCAATTTTTTCAGGCTTGTATTATTTTGACCTGACTGGGTAATGGTCAATGAAGAATGGAACACTAAGCTGCAAAAAGTCCACTGAAGAATCCTCATATGGTACCTTGCTAACAGTAATAAAATGATTGCTGCTGACATGGATCACAAAGCTTGGAGGATCAGTCAAGCTGACAGAGCAGAAGTTTGAATGATCTTTTTGGCCTGGAACTGAACAGACTGAACTCTGGACAGAGACAGAGAAGCTATTCAAGTGAATGTATTAAGCAAGGCACAGATGAATTCCAATATCTGTGTTGGTTTGAGATGGGATTTGATGTGACTGACTGAAATTCACAGGTGACAGCATAACTGGAGTACATAGTCTCAAGCTTGAATGAGATGATGCCTGGTCGAACAGTTATAATCCAGTCATCCAAATATGGAAACACCTGGAATTCCTGCAATCTCAAGTGAGCTGCTACAACTGCCAAGCACTTGGTAAACACCCTGCGGGCTGTGATGAGACCAAAGAGCAGAGCCTTAAATTGGTAATGACTGGCTCCCAGCTAGATGTGTAGATGTCTCCTGGAGTGTTGGTTAATTTTTATGTGATAGTATGTATACTGAAGATCTACTGAGTACATCCATATGTCCATGTACAGAAAAGGCAATATCGATTGAACCACGGCCATCCGTAATTGTGTATACCGAACAGATTAATTTAGATTGCTGAGTTTCAAACTGGTCTCCAGCCTTATGTTTTCTTTCACACTAAAAATAATCTTGAATAAGTTCTGGACTCTTTCTTGTCTGGGGGGGGGGGGCATCTTGGATAACTCTTTTTTTCTAGCAGCTTGCTTATTTCTATTGATGCTGCTTTCCTCTGACTGGGTGAAACATTTGGGATTTTGTTTAGTACTAGCAGGGGTGGATGGGAAAAGGGTATTATATAACTTCTGGACATTAACCTCCATACCCATGAATCTTTTTAATTCCTAGCCAGGCTCTCTGGTGCAGGGATAAGTGACTCCTGACTCCCTCCACAGATGGACAGTCAGGACTCCTTTCAGGAACATTGATAGGATCTATTACATGAAGTATCTCTGGATCCCTAATTATGTGGACCATCTCTGCTGCAGGGATGGCATCTTCCATTACAGATTCCCCCTCTGCCCCTGGGGAAACTGCCTCCACATGGATCTTGGAAGGGACACTTTTTTTTTTTTTTTGTACCACATTTTTCATCCGCCTTGGTTCCTAGAAATGGTCTGATGAGGGCTTGAAAAACATACTCCCACAGCAGACAGGGCTTTCCCTTCCTACTCACACTTAGTGTGCCTTTTACTTTAGGGCCAAATAACCAACTTCTGTCAACGGAAGCACTGGCAAAGTCATACAAGCACATCCAGGCATGTCTTCTGATGGAAAAGTCTGAACCCACCACCTGAGTTACCTTCAGCTGTGTGGGAAATAAGCTTCATGGATGAGTTTGAAATGTAATGAAGGGTAGCCAACTGTGAGGCAACAGTGCTCTCTAGCTCGGCGGATTTGGTCCCAGTGAGGGATTTGGAAAGTTCCTTAATCAAATCCCTCTGAAATCTCGTAAAATGTACCGAGTAGTTCAACGATCAAAGGTTTTTGAAGCATACTTTCCAAATCTGTCCAGCGCCCTAGACTCCCTGATAGAGGGGTGGACAGAGGAACTTTGTTCTGCTAGTTCCTTCTTAGTGGCCACCGCAACTGGTACTCCCTTGCTCCAATATGTTCTATCCTTTAGTGGTGCCAAGATCCTATCTGATTTCTTAGGGATAGGCTTGATGTTATCAAGTCATTCCATGCTCTTCAAGAGACCACATCAATGAGCTCATCTGCGGGTAGAACCACACAGGAGGTAGAGTGGCCAGCTTCAAAGGCATTCAGGTAAGAATACGGATTCCAATTGGGAAGCGGGTACCAACCACCTCTTTTTTAGGAGTTCTAAAATGTCTCTAAATGAGATGTCATCAGGTGGTGATCTGGGGGACACTTCTGCATCACCAAAGTCAGTATCTTCTCTGACAAACTCTTGTGGAGAGTCTAAATGCCTCATTTACACTTTCTTTTTCTGTGAATTTCTCCAGAAAAGGTGTCAGAAGAGATTAATATACCCTGCTGGGTATTCTGGAGACTGGTCTGGGCTGGCTGTCCCAGTGACACAGCTGATATGAGGCTCTGTATGCAGAATCGAATGGAGCTGGGTAGTCTGAACTCTTGGAACAGTGAAAGCTCTCTCCACTACATCAAATGCAGAATATCTCAGAGGAAAAGAAACCAATGGCTCCATCAGCTCCCTCTGCCCGAAGGCAATCCGCTTGAGGAAGTAGACAGAACTGAACCATCTAACACCGAAGCTCTGAGGGTCAGAGATAGCTCTGTCAGCTTCAGAGTTGACTAACACCTCAGATCTGGTACAGATGCTACAGCTCAGAGAGTTGTCTTTGCTCCAAAGTGCTCAGTGCTGGGCAATTCAGAGATGCCACCAGAGTTAATGATACCAGCATCTTTGGAACTGAGGTGGATGATTCTGAAATGTTTTGGAGTCAATGGCTCCAAAAACCAAAGGTTGGATCAGAGAAGGAACCTATAATGGGACAGTAGTACTTACAAGGATCTCTAGACCCAATGGGTTGGAGCCAGAACAACTTCCATTTAATTCTGCATTAAGAGGAATTTCCTCATCATCCTGTCTGCATTGGCTTCTGTCAAGATTCTTGGAAGATCATACAGATGATGCTCTCAAAGATGGTCTAGAGTGTCGTCTCAATGAACATTCCAAAAGAGGGGAAGGGAGCCAAGAAGAGAGAGGATCTGGTAACAGTTGCGGTGATCAGCTCTGAGGAGATTTCTTGAATCTAGGTATTGGATCTGAAGTGGTCGGATCCAATACTTTAGCCATTTTACTAACAGGTTCAGATACCTGAGCTGAAGAAGTGGTCAGATCCAAGGATAGTTTTACTGATTCGTTTATGGAAAGAATATCTTCTTGTCAACTTTTTTAGGGGGGTTGAGCCCCAGAAGTTGTCGAAGCAGGTTTAGAAGGTAGCAAATCTCTTAAAATTAATTTATTTTTTCTATCAAAGCCCATGGATTGGATACATATGTCACAATCTGAATCGAGGTGAGATGGACCTAAACAGTACACACTTGGAATTTACGTCTGAGATCAGAATTTTTATGGCTTCAGCTCCAACTCTTTTTGAAACCAGAATTTTTCTTTGACATAATTAAAAGGCAGGTAATAGAAAAATAAAAAGGATAATTTTTTTTTATTAACATCAAAGATGACTAGACAGAAAATAGCAGCAATGGTAATTGTAAAAATACCAATAAGTATGAAAGGAATACCAACAATGGCATTTAAGGGCTATTTGAAATACTAGTATATAGGAATTTTCTATACAGAAAATTAGGGGAAATTTAAAGATAATAAAAAGGGAGGAATGCAAGAAAGAATATAGCAAAAACATGACAACTCATGGAAATAATATGCTTACTCAAGAGTAAGCTGTGACCACATCCAAACGCTTAGGTGGCAAATGAGATCTGAGGTATGTTAGGTGACTAAGGCATGATGGGTAAGGGAGGAGCTTGAGAGTTTCAGAGTTCTTCATGCTTGAAGAAGTGGCTGAATTGGATCAGATGATCAGATACAAATCCAATAGTTGAGAAATGAATGAAAGTAACATCAGATACCTTATTTCCTCCTTAGATTGTTCTGCATCCAAACATGTCTTTGATCCTCCTGGAAAAAATATTCTGAACACAGCTGGATGCAGTAGCTTGAATCTTACACCTGCCTCTCGACACTCCATTACCGGGATAAATTTGCTTCTCTTTTGTCTTGTGTGTCATGAATAATCATTTTCCACAAGCACTCTGCTGTCAAAATTTTTTAATATTTTTCCCTTCTACCATAGTTTTATCAGGATCAATTATTTCTGCTGGTATGACCGCATCTTTACTAATACAAGACATGACTGTTTTCACATGACCAGGTTTGTTGCATACACAAAATGTGCCCTTTCAATTACCAAATCCTGCTGTGGAGTACCAGTCCAGTTGCTTATTTGTGCTTTCATAAACTTAATGCACTCTGTTCCTTCCAGTTTCTCTGGTATAGCAGAAAATCTCACATTTTCTCTGTGCATGCTGTCTACTAACTACTATTTTTGAAACAGCTCTTCTTGGAAAGCCTCATACTCAGCTAGCTTTTTTTATTTCACCCTCTGATTTTGCACAGTTTTATCAGTTCATCTGAATATCTAGTTAAAGCTTCTTTTATTTTTTCCAGCCTTTGATTTGTGTTGATATACTCCCTTAATTTTTCATATATTTTAATCACCTCTGTATACATATGATTTATTTTCCTCTAAATTACTGGAAGGCATTTCTCGTACCAAAGCTGAAGCTTGAACTGCTTTTTGCTGAAAAGCTGCAGGATTTTTCCCCGCTTCAGTTTTCTATTCACCTTTTTTGGTTGAGTTTCTTTCAGGTTCTCTACATTTATTGTTTTCCTGGCATCCAGGCAGAGTATTTACTAGCCAGTAACTGAATTTTACTAGCCAGTAACTGAATTTTACTCAAGCTGATATCATCACGGAGTCTTATTTCTCAGTTTCTTTTTTTCACACTTTGAGAGCTGAAATTAAGCTGCTGATCAGTGTGCAGCCATCTTTGAAGTCACAGAACCAGAAACATTCTTGAGTAAAATGTTCTCTTTTCCAGATAAGAAAGCACTAATTATAATGTCCCTAGGGTGGAGAGCTATCAAAGAAGAAGGGAGAATAAAGAAGCCCTGGAGGAGGCTGGAGATACCCCAAGAAGTGGAAGGAGCAATCTTACACATTTTGTAACCCTTGTGGATGATGGACAGAGCCCATTTGTCTGATGCTATAGATTTGCCAAGTTGGGAAAGGCTGGTAGTCATAAGGCAGCTGTTTTTTTTTTTTTTTTTTTTCATAAAATGAGGATTGAACACCCCTGGAATCCTGCCAAGACTTGTCCTGAAATCTCCATTTGTTTTATTTTTTTTTTTCATTTGAGAAAATTTTGTTCCTTATTATGGAAGGGACCAGACTTGAAAGGGTAATTTCTCTGATATTTAGGTACTGGAGAAAGAAAGAAAGATAGATAGATTTGCTTAAGATTTTGCATGACCTTATCTTTCTACTTCATGGTCTTGAAAACTTCATCAGCCATAGAAACAAAAAGATGTTTCCACAGGGGAATCCAGAAGCTAAGCTTTAACATCCACAATTAAGGTCTGAAGTCTAAGCCATGAAAATCTCTGAAGAACAGCCCCAGTAGCAGCTGCTCTAGAAAAGGCATGAGCAGAATCTTTGCTGTACTTCACAGAATACCTAGCTAGCTAAGAAGCTGAGTTAAGAAGAGATAATGCAGAAGATTTAGTGTCAAGAGTCCTCTAAATCTGACAGAACATTGCCTAAATTACCCAGAAGAGACAGACGGTATCTGACGATATGAATTTGGTAACTGATATAACTTAAAAGCTAGGATGGAAGAAGTATACACTTTTATGCTATATCTATCAAAAGCCCTGCTATCTTTATCAATGTGCAAAACATTACAGAAAGGAAAAAGTTTAGTACATTTTTTGGGAAGAGGAAAATAACAGAGGGATCTGAGTTAGAGTTCTTGTATAAGAACTCTGTCACCTTATAGAACCTATCTGGGTTTCTTTGGGACAGGTGGCTAAGACTCTGGATTAAGGGAAAAAGCTCAGAAAATAGCTAACAAAGCTTCCAAAACAGGTGGAATGTCAGAGGGTTAGGTGCTTTCATTTTTAAAGAAGCATATTATCTTTACTGGACGTCAGATAACTTAGGACTCTCCCAATAAAAATGCTGCATTGTCATTTTAATGATACTTTTGGCTTTTCTCGGTTAGGGGTCGTCCCAGTGGAACTCCGGTCCACTCATAATTGGCAGTGAATTTTTACGGTGCTGAGCTGCCAGCCCGATGCCCAACCTTCAACTAAGGCATGCCCATTCACGCTCGCACCTACCTGCATGTCTTTAACGTCACTCAACCGCGGGGAGGACATGCAGACTCCACACAGAATGCACTCCAGCAGAGAATCGAATGGGAGAACCTCTTGCTGTGAAGCGACAATGCTAACTGCTGCACCACTGTGGCTCATTTTAATGATAATGTCTCCAAAAGAAAATTTCTCCAAAGGGGATTCCAGGAGACAAGGTATCTTCATCAGAGACATAAGCCACTGATGAATGAATTTTAGAAGAATAGGCCAATGAATCATTCCCAATAGATTATTCAAAAATATCTTCTTCTTCTGATTCCTTGGTTTGCCTTTTGAGAGGAGGAAAAGAAGAAGAGGGGAACAGCAGCAGGCAAAGGAAAGAATGAAAGAGGATCTAAGTATATGACAGCTTTGAAAAGGCCCCTGAATAAAATCCTGCCATGCTTTGTCTTCTGCTACTTCTTAACTGTGACATCTGACTGTACAAAACTAGGTAGCTCTCAGCCCTGATGACCCTTAATTAAGGAACCAGGAACTTCTTCCCTTAGATCTGAGGTATTATGCGGTTAGGTCTCTCCAAAATAAGTTGAAGTTCCTTTGCCTCATCAGAAAACAGACGCCTGGTTGGACATGACATATGTGCAAGATGTCTGTACCATATTGCCCTCTATCAAGGTAGTGACAGATGGAGCAGCTGCACAATTTGATGGTCCGAGGTCTGATCAAGAGACACAATAGAAGCATCTTGGTCTGACTCAGCATCAGAAGTCTCATGCTTTTTTTTAAACTTTTTCTTCAGTACTGACATCGGCAGACAATAAAGAGGCCGTCTTACCTTATTAAGCTTTAGATTCTCAAGGTAAATTTTTAATGAAGACAGATTGCTAGGAAAAGGTCTCGGGTACAAATAACTAGCAAACAGAACAGTCCCTATAGTTTTGTTCTTCACCTAAACAAAAAAGACACTTCAAATGACGATCCCTCTGAGGAATCTGCCTCCCACAATCACATTTTCCTCACTTTAATGACATGTACAAAACGTTTATGCACAAAAAGTAGATAAGAAGAGGGTCCCCACTGGCTGAGGAAGAAGCACGAATCATACAAATCACAGACCAAAATTGAAGCGAAAGTTCAGTAATGTAGCTGGCAGTAAGAAATTTCTGAGAAAATTCACATCCATATAAGCATTATGCAGCTCTGCCTCCTTTGGGATGAGATCATACACTGAATGTATGACATAAGAAAAGGTAACCCAGGCTTTGGTATAATCGCTGTTAGCAATACTGCAACTGTGATCCAAGGAAGGATATCTTAAGGCAATTATGAATGCTCTTTTATTGCTTCTGTTACACATTTCTTCCTTGTCTAGCGGAGTCATTTGACATCATTGTCTCTGCATCTCATACTGGTAAACAAAACAGACTCAAAGATCTGCATAAAACGCCATTTTCTAATAATCACTGTGTTTCTTTTACTGATGGAAGAGGAATCCGGACTTCTTTTACTATCTGAACAACTGCAAACACAATGTGTAGACGTTAAATCATCTGATATTTTCCAATGGATGATCTAGTTCAGAGTCAATTTACATTGTACTAGTGTAAGTTACTGTTCTAATTTTTTTATAAGTTTTACTACTGTTATCATTAGAAGTCTAACTGCCATTTTACTGTGTTTGTCTTTAACCTTTCATGTAACAGCCTGCTTTTTTTCACTTTTAGAACACTAACTGAATTTTACTCATGCTGATATTTGTTATATTTTTTCATCAAAATGTTTTACTACATTGCCAAAACAAAACTTATGAAATTCATATCCTCTCATTTTCTGAAATGCTTTCAACTTTATTTCTAAATCAGCTATTTTGCAATAGCTGTTAAAAAGTTTCAGTATCTTCCAAAATAACTTCTATCATGTCTGAACGCCATCATCATCAATCCCCTTTTTTTCTCATTATCTACATGGGGCTGAGGTATTGTGTTAATTGTCACCATCTCTCTCAATTCAATGTCACACTCCTGCCTTCTTTGACGCTCATGCCTGTCACAAATCTTCTCTCACACAATCCATCCACCTATTTGCTGGACATTCTTGTTTCCTCTTACCTTCTTCCTGTCTGTCCCAAATCTTCTTCAGCAGATTGTCTTCTGCTTTTCTGTAAGTGTCCAAACTACTGCAATCTGTTCCCTTTGATCTTTCCTGCAAATGCAGCTACTCTGGCTTCTGCTCTTAAATCCTTTCTTCATCTGTCGCACAGTGTGCAGCCTATCACCCTTCTCAGGCACTTCATTTCCACCACCTCTAGCTTCCTGATCTGCTCTGCCTTTACTGCCCAGGTTTCTGGACCATACAGTATTACTGATCACACCACTGTCTTGTATACCTTACTTTTCAGCTTCTTTGGCATTTGTCTGTCATTCACTACACTTGAGACTCTATGTCAGTTGGCTGTTGCCTCTCTGATTCTAGCTTTCACCTCTTCAGTCTGACTTCCCTTCTCCTCAACTACCCCACCCAGATACTTGAAGCTATCAGCCTGTTCCACTATCTTCACTTCTATCCCAATTCCCAACTTCTTCTGATTTCCCTTATTGGCTGCCATTACCACTGTCTTATCTTGTGTTGAGTTTCATCCCATGTGCCTTCAGTTTTGCATTCCATTTCCCTATCCTTTGCTGAAGATCTTGCTCACAGTCTGCCTGTAATGCCACATCGTCTCCATACAGCAAATCTGTTCATCTGTCCCCTCCAACCTGTTTACTAATGTAATACATCAACAGTACGAACAGCAGTTGGCTCAAAGCTGAACCCTGATGTACACCCACTCTGACTGGGAACCCCTCAGTGACACCGAACGCTGTTCTTACTTGAGTCATTGAGTTCTTGTATATAGCTTGCAGTAATTCTACCAATGTATCAGGGACTTTGAACCACTGTAGTACTGACTAAATCAGCTTTCTTGGGACCTTGACATATGCTTTCTCCAAGTCTAGGAATTCCCAGTTGGACTCTTTCCTCATCTCTAGCTTCTTCTCAACTGTCACACTGCAAACATCGGGTCAGTTGTGATGTATCCTGATCTGAATCTGAACTGTTCCTCTTCCATCTTAATTTCTACTATGCTGGCGTATCCATTTATCAATCACCCTCTCTAGAACTTTCATGCACGGTGACAGGAGTTTGATGCCTGTGTACTGCACACAGTTGTAGATGTCCCCTTTACTGAGCCATTTCTCCCCTATCTCACCCAGCATCTTTATCATATCTGCTTTGACCTCATCTGAGCCTGCTGCTTTCCTTGACTTTGTTTTCCTTAGTGCTATTCTTACTTCTTCCAGGGTGGGTTCCTCCTCTTCTTCTCTCATTGTAGGTTGTGGGGCATAGGCTGAGATTATGAATACTGCCCTATTACATTGGAGTGTGATTGCCATAAGTCACTAATGCTGAAGATGTCCCTCACTGCCTTCTGAAGCATCTCTCTAACCACAATTTCCACGTCATTTTCAGCCTGTCCTCCTCCTGAGTAGTAGACTCTGGATCCCAAGCCTAGTGACATTGCTACACTACTCTTCCATCTTGTCTTTTGGATACACAGGAGGCCCAGCCTCCTCCATATCATGTCACCTACTTACAAGCTGCATCCTGTTAGTAAACTTACATTAAGCGTAACAATTCTCAGTTTATGTTTGGCAGGTTGATTGGTTTTATGTTCAGCTTTCACTCAACAGCGCTATCCCAGGTAACTCAGGTTGGGCAATTTGACACCGGCTGGCCACTAGTTTATTGACTCAGGGCTGCTGGGCTTTATTGCGGGCCCACACTGGCCAATAGGAGCACACACATCCCTCCCAATGTTAGCATGGGTCCCCGGTGTATGTCAGAGTAGGCCTGTGTAGCAGGTGCTCAACCCACTTATCACTGGCAAATACCCATGCCCATTTGGCGATTTTGTCAACATGACCAAATCACTTGAGCCATATTTTACACCATTGAGTGTGCAGCCCTGTCACGGCACAGTGTCTGTGATCTGTGTTCTCCTATCTTGAGGATATTGGGCACCACATTAGATGTCCAAAGCAGTTGGTCTGTACAACTCTTCCACCTATAGGGCACCATGTAGAGTCTATGCTGCTGCCCTCAGCTCTATTCATTAGCGAGTTTGAGATGAAAACACTCAGCATGTTTTTCAGAGGTGGAAGGAACGCCACAGAGACACAGGGGAAACATGCAAACTCCAAACAGGCACTGGCCAGAGGTCGGGATCGAACCTTGTACTTTGTGCATGGCAGGCAAAAACCTTAACCATTATGGCAACTGGTCTCTAACAAGTCTGTACACCAAATGTTATTTGTCTTCCCATGTTTTCAAGTATTCCAATATGTCTGTTTGGTCATTAGGAGTATTTCTTTCTTTCTTTTTTTTGTTGCATTCTTAAGCCATGTGGAACAACCTGGTGCAATGAACATGCTCCACTGTCAGTCAACTTCTGACAAGTATGGCAGCCCTTCCTAATTACAAAAAAACAGTGATATCACTACTAGGAAAGTCACATAAATCACATGAAATGTAGGCAGAGGATATTGTTTTACAGACAAAAAAAGGATGTATTTCTTTAACAAAATGGGATTCATCTCCAGGATGAAAAGCAATATACCACCTTCAGTGTTATAGATCACAACAAATGAATCCAAACATTCTCATGCTCAGATACCAGCCAAAAAAACGAGAAAGAACAAGGCTGAAAATACAAAGTACAAATCACAATGAACTCCATA
The DNA here is from genome assembly GCF_019279795.1 of Protopterus annectens. NCBI lineage: Eukaryota > Metazoa > Chordata > Ceratodontiformes > Protopteridae > Protopterus > Protopterus annectens. The sequence goes on along the minus strand of NC_056727.1, from coordinate 675,727,864 downwards.
AAACAATACCAGAAAAGTTAATAAATGACAGGGTCTTTGTAACCTAGGATTGGAGTAATATCAAAAAGTAGATCCTTTACAGCAGTAATACAACTGGTTTTGTCCATCACATCTTCTGTGTCACTACTGTATGTGGTGCAGATTAAAAAGATTACTGTTAAGACTATAACCTTCAAGACAACATTTATTTAAGTACTTGAGCCAAGGCAATTTACAATAATACATGACTCAACATAAAAACCATACATACAAAATTACAAAGAACATTGATATAAAGTAGTTAATGATCAAGTGTAAGTTAGATCCAACAAAGGTGTTTTGAGGCACCTTTTAAAACCTGCTTATCTGGGAAGGCCAGGAAGTTTGTTCCATAACACATGATCTTTCTAGCTAAAACAGCAGCAGCCAGAAGAACTGAAACTGTAACTTGGAATAACAAGGAGGCCTTGAAACCAGACCACAGAGTATAGGTCAGATTATATCTGCGTAGAAGGTCCTTTAGGGTAGGTGGACCAACGTTGTGAAGTGAAAGGTAGACCATAACAAGAATCTTATAAATAATCCATTGTCTTACTGGAAGCCGATGCAAACTCCATAGTATTAGTAAAAGAATCAAAGAATATTGTATGAATTGCTGTTGTGTAATCTCCTAACTGGGTGTGGCTGACATACAGAGTATTACAATAACCTAGACAGGATGATATGAAAGCATAAACAACTGTAGAAAGGTCACTAAAGAATAAGGTGCTTGATAAGGCTGATATTATGCAGGTGGAACCAAGAAGACTTGACAACAGCTGAAATGTGGTTCATAAGTATCAGCCTGTCATCAAAAATCATGCCAAGACTGTACACCAAAATTAAGTAGCACTGACCAACAAAGTTTACAGGTGTTGCATATAATCCAGTAATGGATATATTCCAGATCATGAGAGAGGGAACTAAGGACTGACACAGATTCCTGAGGGAATGAGAGGTAAATCTGTTTTATCAGCATAGCAATGATATTGCAGACTTCTCAAATGAATATCACCTAGCAGCAATAAGTAAAGATTATCAACAGCAGACCATGATTGGAGCTCTGTTGTACCCCACAAACCAAAGGGTGGGAGGAGGAGGAGATATTAAAATCAAAACCACCTTCTTAGTTTGATCTGATAGATAGAAGATGAACCAGTTAAGGACTGCTCCAGAGGGACGACAGTAATATTCCAAATGGTCTAAGAGAATAGAGTGATCCAAGTCATATGCCGAAGAGAAATCAAAAAGGACCAAAAATCAACAACTGCTCTGATCTCTCACAATGAGGAGATCATCAAGACTCTAGTAATAACTGCTTCAGTGCAGTTTCTAGCCTAAATCCAGTCTGGAATAGATCTAAAATGGCATGAAAGATCAGAAATGATTGCAGTTGAAAGTAAACTACTTTCTCAAGAATTTTACCCAAAATGAAGATTCAAGATACAGTGATAGTGGTCAAGATCATCAGGATCCAGGTCAGCTTTTATAATGATTAGGGTAACAAGTGCCTCTTTAAAAACAGAGGAATACAGCAAACCTAAGAAAGGTGGGGACAATCTCATAGATCAGTGGTCCAACAGCTGCCAGGGATTCCCCCAAAAACTTAAATGGGCATGGGTCCAAAGAACAAGTACTATTAAGCATACTGGAAGATGAAAACGTGAAGGTCTTCAATGTCAGGAATGGCAAACTCTGCCCATTTAGAATAAGAATCCTTCCAGTGACCAGTGGCAGGACATGAGCTGAATAAATGTAAACAGGATCTAATATGGGTAATTTTACATGAAAAATAAGCTGCAGCCAGTTCACATTCCTCAGAGGAAAGAGACCGTCTGGTGTTAAGACACTGTTGGAAGGGCGATCAACTGTGAACAACATTGCAGGACAACTGGCAGCCTCAGCAATATGTTTACAAAAATAAGCAGATTTATGTCAGCAGATCTCAGTGTGATAGGAAAATGATTATCCAGAGCAAGATTACTTTTCTATTGTGTAGGTACGCCATCTACTACATTTAACTCATTCAGCCCAACGGAGCTCAGGAAGTTTGCACTGTTAACTTCCAATGGGCGGAGCCTAAGCCTTTTGACAGAATAAAATTATATCCTCACATTTCAAACAAGAAGTTATGTAGTCAACATAATGTTCCATGTTTGTTGTCCATCTCGCCTATATTCTTGCTGTTTGGTTTTCGGAACTGAGCATCGGTTCTGACTTGGCCTAATAAAAAAGCTTGAGAGCTTCCACTGGCTCAAGGCTAACCCCTATCCCATGATGCTTAGGGTAGAATACTCAGATCTTGTTTGTAAGTGAAAGCAGTACTATTATCTATACATAGTTATACACAAAGCCTGTCTAGCTGACTAAGAAGGAAAACAGAGACTCCAAAAAAACAACTGTATTTGTATCCGTATATATATATATATATATATATATATATATACATATATATGTATATACATACATACATACATACACACACACACACACACACATATATATATATATATATATATATATATAAGATTATCTGCGAAGGAGGTGGGACACAAATACAGGCGAGATGGACAACAAACATCGAACGTTAGGGTGAGTACATAACTTCTTAATGTTATGTTATCCTATCTCGCCGTAATTCTTGCTGGCTGGGACAGCGTCCCTAGCACCTTCATCCCTCGGTGGCTCAGGAAAACAGACTTTTCAGGACAGTGGCTCCAAAGGTAGACCTGTTCTGGGAGGCCACGTCTACTTTGTAATGTGTAATAAAGGTATGAGGTCTCGCCCATGTGGCAGCCGCACAGATAGAGTCCATAGGAAGTTTAGCTTGAAAGGCCCCTGAAGTTGCAATCGCTCCTCTGGAATGGCATCTCACTTTGCCTGGTAACATTCTGTTATTGCAGTTGTAAGAAAAGGAAATGCAGTCTGTAAGCCATTTTGACAGAGTTACTTTAGAAACCGGCAATCCTTTCCTCTTATCTGAGAATGAGACAAAGATCTGGTCTGACTTCCTGAACTGTTTGGTCCTATGCAAATAGAAGTGTAGCTTGTCTGTGTACATCTAGTTGATGTAATTTATATTCTGCCTTATTGCTATAGTTGGGAGAGAACACTGGCAACTCAATAGACTGATTTAAATTATTTTCTGAACTTTTGATAAGAAAGAGGGATTAGTTCTTAATGATACTCTGTCTTTGTGGAAAACTAAATAAGGATGACATACAGAGAGGGCTTGGAGTTCTGACACCCATCTGGCAGAGGTAATGGCTACCAAGAAGAGAGTTTTCCATGACAAAAATTTTTCATCACAAGATGAAGCAGGCTCGAAGGGTGGCAAAATCAAGGCAGATAGGACAAAATTTAGGTCCCAAACAGGTGGAGGTTCTCTGACTGGGGGTCTCAGCAGAAAGGTACCTTTCAAAAGGCCTTGCATAGTTAATGGGACATGATAGACATTCCCATTTCCCCAATATGGAAACTAGATATGCCAGCTAGCTGTACTCTGATGGTAGCTGCTGCTGCACCTTCGTCAAAGAGTTTGGAGAAAAATTCTAGAACTTTTGTGATCGGAGCTGTAAAGGGATCTATATTGTGCTTAACAGCCCAGTATGAAAATCTTTTCCATTTACTGAAATACAGTTTTCTGGCAGAAGGTTTGTGGGAAGAGATCAAGATATGATTAACTGCAGAGGAGAAATCAAAACACCTGGCTATATGTGAAATTGGAGCAGCCATGCTGTCAACCTGAGGGTTTGGATAGACGGTTGGAACATTCCCAATGAGTGGGTCAAAAGGTCTGGAACTGGGTCCAGAATCCACGGTTCCTCCAGAAGATGGACCCTGAGGAAGGGGAACCAAATTTGTTGAGGCCAGTAAGGTGCAATGAGTATCATAGTGCTGTTCAACGTGCTGGCTTTCTGAAGTACTTTGGGTATTAAGGGGAAGGATGGAAAGGCATAAAGAAGTCCCGGGGGCCAATCATGTACGAGTGCATCCCTTGGTGACTTCTCTGGGGGGGGGGGATGAGGGCAAAGTAGCTGCTGCATTTGACGTTCATGGAAGTGGCAAAAAGGTCGAGGCAAGGCTGGCCCATTTCTGGAAGATCTCTTCTACAACTTCTTGTTTCAGGGACCACTCATGAGGCAAAAGGATCACTCTGCTGAGACTGTCTGCTATCACGCTGGATTTGCCTGGGATGTGTGTTACTATCAGAAAATGCTGAAAAGCAACAGCCTATTGCTATACCCATTGTGCCTCTCGGCATAGGGGGTACGGTTTGGTTCCTCCATGTTTATGTACCAAACTACTGACATGTTGTCTGTTTGAATTGCAATAGTTCCTATTGGAAGAGAGTCCTGGAATGCCTGAAATGCATAGAGCACCACTTTCATCTCTAGGACATTGATATGAAAGTGGTTTTCGTACTCTCACCATAAGCCTTGAATACTTATTCCCAGATAATGCCCCCCCCCCACCCGATCTGGGAAGAGTCCATGTTCAGTACAGCAGTCGGTTGCGAGAATATCAAACAGGCGACCCAAGGACAGCTGGTTTGTTTGAAGCCACCAGAGAAGATCTTCTTGCATGAATTTGTAATAATTATCTGATGTGACAGAGGTAGCTCTTGCATGGACCATTGGGCAAAGAGTAACCATTGGAGGACCCTCATGTGCAGATGTGTTAGAGGAACTAGAAGAATTGCCGCTGCCATGGTACCCAGAACCTGTAACACAGACCTAGCCTGAATCTTTCTTCTTGACATCAAGGTCCTGATCTAATGCCATAGGGACTGAATTCTCTTGGGGGTAAGTTTTGCAACCATTTCCTTTGAATCCAACTCTGCACCTAAGGAAGTAATATGCTGTGAAGGCGACAAGGCAGATTTTTTGAAATTTATTGTAATGCCTAGCTTGGAGCAAAGTAGTATTGTTTCTTCCCTTGCTTGTAGTAGCAGATGATTGGTGGTAGCAGTCAGGAGCCAGTCTTCTAGATATGGAAACACACAGAATCCTAGATGTCTCAAGTGAGCCGTAACCACTGCCATGCATTTTGTGAACACTCTGGGGGCTGTAGTGAGACCAAAGAGCAGGGCTCGAAATTGGCAATGATTGGCTCTCAGTTGAAAGCGTGTCTCCTGGATTGCCTGTCCATCTTTATATGGTCGTACATATCCTGGAGGTGTATCTAGCACATCCAATCATCTTTCCCGAGAAAAGGGAATATAGACTGCAGTGTCACCATCCGGAACTTTGATTTTTTTTACAGATCCATTCAATCTGCTGAGATCCAAAATGGGTCTCCAGTCCCATCTTTTTTGGAACCAAAATGAACCTTGAGTAAGTTCCAGATCCAATTTGGTCTGCGGGGACCTCTTGGATATTCTTTTTTTCTAGTACCTTGTGTACTTCTGATGTTGCCTCATCCCTCTGACTGGGTGGAATGTCTGGAATGGACTGATGTATGGGAAGGGGGGGTGGAAAAGGGAATATAATAACCTCTGGATATGATTGTCTGTACCCATTTGTCTTGAGTGATTTCCAGCCAGGCGTTTGGGTACAGTGAAAAGCGTCCCCCCGACTGCCTCCAGCGAAGAGCAAGCAGTCCTCCTTTCAGGAACGCTGGAAGGGCTTGCCATAGAATGTGTCTCTGTTACCCTGATTCTGTGAACCCCCTCTGCCGTGAGGTTGGCGTCTTCCATTGTTACTTCTCCCTTTGCCCTGGGGGGGAAGTTTCACCATGTGTGCCAGAAAAACCTTTTTGGGGATTTGCAGAACCACATTTTCCCACCTTTCTGGCCTTTGGGATAAGGTCTAGAGGGGGTGGAAAAATGGACTCCCACGGCAGACAAGATTTTCCCTTCCTGTTCACACCTGGTCAAGGTTTCTTTCACCTTTGGTCCGAAAAGGGACGAATCATCAAATGGGGCGTTGATGAAGGAAGACTTGAAGGGTTTGGCAAAACTGCATAAACGCATCTAGGAATATCTCCTCAAGGAAATTCCTGTAGCTGCTGTCCTGCTCGCTCCATCAGCTGCATATGAAATCAGTCGCATGGAGGAGTTAACCACTGAGTTAAGGGTGGAGAGCTGAGAGGAAACTTTATCTGCAATCTCTGAACCTACTTCTCCCAACTCTTTCAGGAGATCTGTTTGAAGTCTTGTAAAATGGGTCAAGTAATTCAGAGAATGCAGGGTAAAGGCCACTGAAGAAAATGCACGCTTTCCGTATCTGTCCATAGTCTGTGACTTTATTTGGAGGATGGACAGATGAGGAAGTCTCCAACAACTTTTTGGTGGCCACTGCCAGCAACATTGCATCTACCAGGACACCTCTGGTCAAAAATTCCTTTTCTGAACATGCTGTAATGAATGTATTAGGCCTCTGCAGAACAGGCTCCACTGTATCTGGAGAAGTCCAGGCCTTATGAGATCTTACATTCATAAGTTGGTCATAGGGGAAGACACCCAGGAGGTGGAAGGGTTAGACTCAAAAGCCACCAGGTATACTGACTTGTCCTCCAAAGGGTTAGTGGGCTTCCAGCCACCCCTCTGTTTAAGGATCGCAAGGATGTCAGCAGAGAGACATCCTCAAAGGGGGACCGTGGAGACCCTTCCGAATCATCCAGATAGGTATCTGAAGTGACAGACTCAGGGGAGTCTATGTGCTTCCCTCTTGCACAATTTCTTTCAAGGGGCTTCCTCAGTGGGGTACTCTGGTGAAGTTTTGGAAGAGATGATGCCTCCTGCAGGGGCTTACTGAGGCTCTGGGGCTCTACGCTTGGGGGCAGAAGGTGATGATGAGACCAACACTGGTGTCTGGGAGGGAAGAGAACCTAAGCCAGAGAGTGGAGCTGTCTGGAGTGACAGTACTCTCTCCATCAGCTCAAAAGGCCCTTCGCCCCACTCCAAAGAGACAGGGGACCGACTTTGAGGCAGAGTGGGTGGCTCCAAAGTTGATGTAGGAGCAGAGTTCAACCTGGCTGAGGCACCGAGGAGGTAGAGTCGGATCAGACAACTGTCTGCGTCAACTCCCCTCCCCAGACTTGATGGGTGAACATCGGCTCCTAGACTCCTCAACATCCAATGGAATCAAGAAGTCAGAGCAGATATCGGAACCAACGAATCTAATGGAGGTCTTGGTTCCGATGCCTCCACTGCTATCGGACCCATGATCTTTGGCTCCAAAACCACAGGTCAGGTCTGAGGAGGAATCGAGGATGGGGATGGTGCCTTGGATGGTTCTGATTTCTTTGGGGTTGGAGGTAATAAAATTTTTGCCAGTGCCGGTGTTCGAATCAGTCTGTTCACCACTTGCTCCATGTCATCAGATAAGCTCCTGGAGGAACGGGAAGATAACGAAGGAGATCTTGCCTTTTCCAAAATGTGTGATCTGAAAGTGGGAGTAACTGGCTCCAAGATCAAGAGATGGTCTCTTAGTCAACAACTCTATCGGCTCTATGATCGCAGATGAAGCTGAAAAGGTAGATTTAGATGCGTCGGAGCCAAGAGCCCTTGGTTCCGAAGCTACCACTTTTTTAGGTGGCTCTGAAGTCGGAACCGAGATAGCAGGTCTTTTAGCCACTTTGCCAGATTCTGAAGAAGAAGAGGGAGATGATTTGGAGCTCTGGGGTCCCTCTAAAGCTTCTGAGAAAGGAACCCTCAATAAGCCCCTGACAACAAGCTTATTTTTATGCTCTTGTAAAACCTTGCTGCTGAATCCATCACAGATGGTACACAGATCTTGCAAATGGATGGCACCAAGACAATAAGCACAGCTAGTGCGCCCATCCATAATAGACATCTTTTGACTACAAAGAACACATTTTTTGAACCCAGACTGCCTAGGTTCCTTCTGCTCTTTAGACATGCCTAAGACCAAAAAGGCCGCTACTGATAGCAGCTATGAAAATAGCTTGTCCAAAACTAGAAGCCAAACTTAACACAAAAACACTGCCAAAAATGGCTTTAATGAACAACAGCTATGAAATGTGTTTACAAGCTAAACAAACAGCTAGTCTACTAACTACAAGAACACACCACACACGTAATTATGAGCTCTCTGATTATGTAGCCCAGGCCGGTATGACCCTGACCCTGAGCAGCATCTTACCCTCACCAAGAATGATGCCACAGTACAAAGACAAAATGATCAGCTTTAACAATTAGCTCAATTACTGGTGTCATTCTAAGGGGATCCAATGTCTGTCTGCTTGCACCTGTCACCCCTGGGCTTCCGGATATTGGCCAAGGCTCTTGCCACCCCCATAGTGCCTTTTTTAGGCAAGGCTCAAAAGACAAACCCACCTCCCTAGAAAACACAAGTGGAAAAAAACTAAGGGTAATGCTGCTCAACGCCAGAAGTCTAAACCTCAAGATGCATGCTCTCGAAGCCCTCCTCAGTATGGAGAACATAGATGTCTGTGCAGTGACTGAAACCTGGTTGAAGGCTCCTGAGAGCACCCCAGCACTACCAGGTTATACCTCATATCATGCTTTTCGGCCTCAAAACTTGGACCAAACCACAAAAGGAGGGGGAGTATCTATATTCATCAAAGATACCCACACCTCCAGGTTAGTGGCAATGCACGAAGCATCGGAGACCATCCAGGTGTAACTAACCGTAGGCAAAACTGCCCTACAGTTTGTAGCATGCTACAGACCACCCTCTCAAACTCAGGAACCCCACTCAGCCTTCCTGAAGACACTGGAGAGTATGAATGTCTCTCCTAATACCATCATATTGGGAGACTTCAACTACCCAAACATAGACTGGGAGCATTACTCAAGCCCCAACACCCTAGCCCAAAGGTTCCTAGAATTCATAAACTCAAATGCGATGGAACAACTAGTCACCACTCCCACAAGAGGAGATAATATACTAGACCTGATCATCACAAACATGGGGACACAATGCTCCACACCGGAAGTATACCCCTCATTGGTGAGATCAGACCATAAATTAATCTCACTGGAAATCCACATTCCGCCCCCACCCCCTGCACAAAAGACCACAGTGAAGAACTTCTCAAAAGCCAACTTCACACTTCTTAAGACTGAAATGGTATCCTTCAAGGTCCCTGGGACAGTGGAAACCACAACCCACACTTCTGAATCCTTTGCAAATGCCTTCTACGGGCACCTTCAAGAATGCATGGATCATGCAATCCCAAATAAAACCAAGACCCATTCCGCCAAAGGCAGGCGCCTGGTCTGGTGGACCCCAGCCATAAACAAACTTTACAACAGAAGGAGGAAGCTACTACATGACAGAGCAAAATCCCTAAATGAGAAAAAACTACGATCACTCATAAAATCATCTAAGGCCAACTTTGAGAGAAAAATCGCAAAAGACACAAAAGACAATCACAAGGCCTTCTTTAGCTATGTTAGAAACCTGGGTGGAAACTCCCAGATATGCTCAGAGTTAGTCCAAAATGACAATAAATACACTGAACCCACTGACATTGCCAACATTATGGCAGATAGGTTCGGTGCAAATTTCTCCCCCCCCCCCCAAAAGGAGAAATAACTATCCCAACAGAGTGTAGCCTCCCTAACATCTCAGATGCCCAGGTGAGAGCTGCCCTCTCTAAAGCTAAAAACACAGCATCAATGGGACCGGACGGTGTCCCGGGCTGTGTGCTACATGAACTCCAAGAGGAACTAAACCCAAACATAAGGCTGCTGTTCAATCTTAGCCTTACTACAGGATACGTACCCCAAAGAGTGGCGTACGGCAACAGTGGTCCCACTTCACAAAGGCGGTGCTTCTACGGACCCTGGAAATTACCGCCCCAAAATTTGAGAGGCATGAGAATGGAGTCCTCAAAGAAGTAGCTGATGGAGGCATCCCAAGTTGAATTTTAGGAAGAGAAAGAAGTGCCAAAGGCAAGAGATCTATAGTGGAAAAGAAATCCATTATGAGTGAGTTTTAAATGGTAAAAGATGTCTTCAAAAAGAGTGAGTTGAGAAGTGGCAAGAGAACCTGAGTTACCTGCAAGTTCAAGGGATATAGTAGTCAGCAAATATTACCAGGACTAAAGTAATGTTGTGTGACATGTACTGTAAATTCTGAAGCTATATTCTGTGCTGAAGTTTTGTGATGTACAAGTTTGAAGAAAGTCAACTCTTCTGAATGCATTTTGTGTTATATATTCAAGAGAAGGACTATATGAACTGCACTGAAGTTACTCTGTTCAGACTATTAAAAAAGTGACGTTATCTTAAAGCCAAATGATTTATGCCTGAAGCATGACATGAGTTTTGCATAATATAGTTAAATATTAACTATATTGATATATTAATATGGTTGCTGCGCAGACCATGTTTTCTTAATCCGTGGGTGGGAATCTATCATTTCTTTTCTTAAGGATCATTCCTCTTACCCCATTCATGTGGAATGGTGGCAAAAATAATATTAAACAACAAAGGCCTGGGCATAGATCCCTTTAGAACACCTGATCTCACCAGTGCTGGAGCTGATTTGTTTTCCTTGAATCATTACTCTTTGGGTTCTGCCTCTGAGCAGAATGATTAATCCCCCCACATAAATATTGATTAACCTTGTATTGCTCCAGTGCCAAATCAATAGTATGGAATGATAATAAGTAAAAAGCATTGCTTAAATTCAAATAGATTACACCCATACTAATTCCCATCTCCACAGCCCTAGAGATATAATCATAAAAACTTGACAAATTAGTAAGTGTAGAATGGTCTTTCAAAAAGTATGTTAAAAAATATCAAGCAATGCAAGATTATTTTGTTTAAGTATGATTTCATTAATACAACTCTCAAAGCATTTACATAATATTGATGTTAGACTTACTGGACAATAATTTTGTACTACTAGCTTATCTTTAGAGTAAAAAAAAAAACGGAGTAACTAATGATTCCTTCCAATATCTTAGTATATGTCCATTATAAATCATACAATTAAATCTCATAGTTATTATACTCACTAACTAATCTTGTATATTAACCAGCAAATTTCAGGACTATAATCTGGTCCACTTGATGTTTCAGATTTATTTTATTTAAGGCTCCTAACGTCTTTTCTGTAATATTAGGACATTTTGTCATACAATCAAGTCTTTCTTCCATGAAATGAGAACAATAATCACTTATGTCAATACCAAGCCCAGTAAAACATTCATTAAATTTATTAGCTATCAAATCATGATCATTAATCATAACCATCTACAAAAATATAATTAATATGGTCTTTTTCATTCCATTCCTGAAGGAATTAATATATTTATACATTTATTTAGCAGTTGTGTGATCATTTGCAAACCAAATTTCTTTTTTATTTCTTATACTTAGTGATAGTTTTTTGCTTTTCAACCTTAATTTTTTATTAAAGTTCATTGGAAATTTACAGCAAACGCAAGAAGATTCTTTTTCATATAATGTAAACTGTTCAGTTTATAATTCCATAGTGGCACAACGGATAGCATTGTCACCTCACAGCAAAGAGGTTCCTTGGTTCAGTTCTTGGCTGGGATGCCTTCTCTGCAGAGTCTGCATGTCTTCCCATTGTTTGCTTGGATTTCCTCCAGGTGATCTGATTTTCTCCCACATTCCAAAGACATGTAGTAAGTGGATGAGACACTCTATGTTGGCCATAGATGTGAGTGTATAGTGTGGACAAACCACCACAATAGGGATAGCCACCCAATAGTGTAAACCTTGGCTATAGATGATTGTCACTGCTGAACTGATACCCTATGTGCAAAAATGGAAAAAAATGTGGATGGATAGATGGATTGAGAATTTGTTTTTGGAACTTACTGTTCTATAGCAAGTAGTCCCAACTGCATTGGAATACCATAGAGATTCTATATTATTGTAACATCCACTGACTGACTTGGCCATCTGTACCCATTTCAAAGATAGCAAATTATTCTTTAACTGATAATAATCAACTAGACCATAATTACAATGTTTGGTCCATGCACTCAGTTTACTCTTAAACTACTTCATATATGAAGAACAAATGATAGGATAATCCTAGAGGAGAAGAAGTTAGAATATTTTCAGTTAAATTCAGATTATCTATACTTAGCAACTCTAGGAAATTACTATCTCGAGTCAATTCCAAAATCAGTTGTGTAATATTATGATACTTGAAAATCTCAGTACATTCTTTTTCACAAGTATGTCCTCATTCATTTACTTGCCAGTCAATGGTAGGATAATTAATGCCATCTATCAGTACCCGATTTCTTTAATATAAATTCTTATTTAATATAGACAATCATAATGCATATTTAAATTCATTGCAAGTGTGTACGATAAGGTATCAACATTAATTTCTGTTAACTTTCCTGTTTATAATGCACAAATGGATCTGCTTATGATAAGCCTAACATAATTTCAGCACAATTCCTAACCATGCCTATACCCCGCAAGTTATACATTTACACAAATATTTCTAATTAATCAAATCTTCAAGATCACGTGAATTTAAAAATCCATAATAATCAGTTGCATACTCTTAAATTCTTATTTATTAATCTACCAAATAAATACATTATTATTAAGCTATAACTACTTAAATACAACTATACTCAAGCCAAACAGCAGAATATACCATATGTTCAAGTGCAGAACAGTTATGACTCAGCACACTGCCCCAAATAGAAAGATACGTCTGCCCCCCCCAAATCAAACATCACATACATTTAATGCTTTACAACTAAGTAAAATGATAAAATCAAAGTTTCTTCACCTGTATCCTTAAAATGGCAGCCAGGAAAGAGTTGACAACAGACCAGGCACCACCAAACAGCAGAATATAGTGTCTGCTAAAGAGCACAACAGGTCCCAAATACAAACACTTCAGTGCTTTACAACTAAATAAAATCAAATCAAAGTTTCTTCACCTGTGTTTGTAAATGAACACCCAAGGAAGAGCTCACAGCAAAATATAGTGTTGTCTCAAGAGATGAACAGTAATAGCTCAGCACACAGTCCCTATATAGGAAGGCAAGTCCCACCCCTTAAAGCAGCACATACTTTTCAGTGCTTCACAGCTAAATAAAATTACAAAATCAAAGTTTCTTCATCTGGCTTTGGGCTTGGGTTCAGCTGTTCCCTGTTTTGTTGTGAACCTTGTATGCAGTTAATTACCTATTTGCTATTATAGGGATTGGCTACAGTTCTACAGCAGTTTTGTGCCTTTGCAGCCTCCATAGTTCTACTGGAGTGGTGTCACGAAGTGTTTCCTTAGCAATGAGCTCTTTGTTGTACTGTGGGCACTTCTACCTCCAGTTGTTCAAAAATCAGCAACCAAAACCAGTAAAACAAAAAAAAAGCAGCATAGCAGTGTGTAGAATCCCAGGACACAAACTTTAATGAAATTTAGCGCTTTCATCAGGTACAAGAACCAAACTTCTTCAGATAAAGAAAAAAAGATCTCTCTCCTACTTATACCACATTTGAAATATATCATGGTCCAACAGCCAATGAATCTAAAACAATGATAAAAAAATGCAAATTGCAACCTGCAACCTAAATAGCAACCCTTTGTTTACCAAAGTCTTTAAGCATATAAACATTTTTTTTAAAAACATATAGAATAAATATATGAAAAACTATTTATATGCTTATCAATATATAAAAAAATAAAAAAAAACATTCATGCTTGTTGACAGACATGAGTTTAAAAACTGTACTTATTATCTTTCAAACTGTTTTAATTTTAAAGTATTGGAGATGGAAATACTGTCATTGAGCCAGGGGGGAAAACATGCATTCAAATAGATTTGCCACCAGGTTTCTTTTTGCTCCAAATATAGTTTCCAAGGGCCATTATAGGGACTTTTTTGAACTTGATGCACTACTACAAATTTAAATTGATGTTCAGGGTTCTTAGTCAGATGCCGATATAAGGCATTAGTCTCCTTCTTGTGGGTTATATCATATTGATGTTCATATATTCTTTGAGAAAGTTTACATTTGGTTTTGCCTACATAAAAGGCAGGGGACATTGCAAGCACAAAGCAATATATACCACTGACTGGAAATAACAGGAATATTTTCCTTTTATATCAACATTTAACACTTGTACCAATAAAAATGTGTTTGCACTGACTACACATTCCACATGGAACCATCCTGGTTATCACTATCACCAGTCTAGATTACTAAACCCTTTGGGTGCTAAAGCTATTCATGTACTTATTAGAAAACATAGCCCCAATCCCAAAAGATCTATTGCTAGATTATGCGCTCTTAAGGCAATCCCTATGCAAAATGTTATCCACACTGGTTCCCAAGCTCCTGATGGGAATTTCATCCAGGCATTATATTTTAATGAAGTCAGTTTGAAACAAATATTGTATATTAGCTGATGTAGTGCATGCTAATGACATCCTCTTGGACCCTGAAACATGACTGGATAATAAATGTGGCCCTATACTTACAGCATTAGTTCTGATTGGTTATTGAGGTTTTCATCACATCAAACGTGATCTTGAGGTGGACTGGCCATTATTCATTGTAATGCCTTTAAATTCAGTCATATTAAGACTGGGTCAACAGATACCTTTGGGTTTGCATTTGGATTTGTTTCCTTGTTTTTTTATTGCCCTCCTGGTAACAAGCGATTCTTTTTACAGGATTTTGGGGATTTTCTTCTTTCTTGTGTTTTAAAACATCCATGCTGGATAATTATGGGTAACTTCACTATTAGACTAGATGATGTTCCAATGGCTTTTGTTCAATAATTTCTTTATATTATGAAAGGTTTTACTTTCAAAGAACAAATCAACTCTGTTACACATGCACGGTCACGTCTTGGATCTTGTCTTTCAGGTTGATGTTTCTACTACTAATTTAAGAGTTAATCCAGTGACTTGTGAAGGTCACTGAACCATAGAAATTTTTTTTTGTCAGTGCTTCAGATCACCATTCTACTGAAGTCTGTCTTGTCTCCTGTAGGAAGCTCTCTGCAATTTCTACAGAAAACTTTATTTCTGCTATTTATTCATGACCTGGTTGGTCTTGTAAATACTTACAACACTTTGTTAATACAGTCCCTTTATCTGGTTGCCCCTGTGCAGGTTCATTCAATCAGCTTAATCCCACAAGTGCCATGGTGTGATTCATCTTTATAATCTTAATGGATGACTGGATGTACAGTTAACTTATAACGTCCGAGTGACACCTCCAGGTACAACTGCAATTAACTTATACTGACACCTGTAGGCGTCAAATATTTCTTGTTTATATTTGCATTAATAATTCCAAAACCATGCTGTATTCAAGGTTTTAAAATATTTCATCTTAAAGCAAACTCAGCTGTATTTTAGATATAATTTTCACATTTATCTAAATATCTCAACAACCAAGTAACACAGATAGAAATTCTTAACCTCATATGAAAGCCTTCAGCTAGATGAATAAAATATTGCTAACAGTATGTGTGTAACTTGAGTGGTTGCTGAGATATTGTAAGGTGTTTACAAAATATTACAAATGTAATAGTTACTGTGTTTACTGTGATTTATAAAATTAATTTTAAGACCTAGAGCTTAAAGAATACAACCACTATAAAAATAGTTTGTGCTGAAGAGTTTGCCATTTATACTTCTATCATAACCCCTATGGTTCTAGAGATATGAACATTTGATGTTACATTGTCCTATCTCGCCATAATTCTTGCTGGTTGGGTTTGGAACTGAGCATCAGTTCCGAGTCTGCCTAATACAAAAGCCCGAGAGCTTCCTCTGGCTCGAGGCTAACCCCTATCCCATGATGCTTAGGGTAGAATACCCATATTGTTTGCCGCTCAGGTGATCGAGGTGTCTTCTGGCTGGCTCGTTGGCTAAGTAGTTCTTTTATTACAGTTCTGTCAATATTCTCTTAACTTTTTATATGAAATCTCTTTCAGTGCCTTTTCTGTTGTGTGTGAATTGTTTTGTATGGGTTTTTTAGTTAGTTAGTGAAAGTTTCCTCATCTGTTTGTTAGGCCTACTGTCGTTCACAAGCTTGTTTTTCTACAGAGCTTTCTCTGTTGTTGCAAACCCGTTTAAGTTAGAGGGTTCTTAATGACCCGTTTAACTTAGAGGGTCGCTCCCATAGACCCATGTGTTTCCATTTGGCTTAGGAGAATCTGTTTTAATTAGAAGATTCCTCTGCATAGTTTTCTTCTTTTTGTAGTGGTTAATATTTAGGTTCATAGGTTCATACTAGGCAATCTGCCCTAGGGCATTTGTAAGCCTAGCTAGAGTGTGTGTGGCTTTCGCCACCCCTTGGAATGAGAATACTATGCCCATTTTGGGTTTAGTTTACTGTGCCTCTGTCTAGTAGTGACACAGAGATGACCCCCGGGGTAAGCCTACAATCTCCCATCCACTCGTCAAGATTTCTCTTGAAGAGAGTCAGTCAGAGGCTCTGCCTAACATGGACTGGGATTCTGTTCCAGAGTGTAGGGAGCCTCTGGGTTATGAATCTGTCCCTCCAGCACGTCCTATTTATTTCTGTGTTGAGGTTCAAATCTCTCGCTCTCGTGGCTCTGGTGCATTTGGATTTTCTGAGGTGGAGCATGTCCATTAATTCCGGATTGGACATGGCCTTGTACGTCAGGCATAGATCACCTCTTAGTAGGCGGTATGCGAATGTATAGAGCTTGAGTTTCTTCAGACTGGCAGCATATGACATATGTTTGAGACCCTTGATCCTGTTAGTGAGGTAATTTTGGGGTCTTTCTAACTGCTGCAGGTGTCGGGTAAGGTACATCCCAAATGGGGCATTGTACTCAATTATGGGCCTGATAAGGGAAGAGTATAGGGGCACAATGACTTCTCTTGATTTAGATGTGAATCCTTTCATGATAAAGTGGGTAATATAGAAGGTCTTCCTAACCACCTTGGCAACGTGAGTGTCAAATGAGAGGTTGCTGTCAACTTGGGTCCCTAGGTCCCTGATTACTTCTTCCGTACTTAATGGATTACCACCTATGTGGTAATTTGTGGGTACTTTGTTTTTCCCAAAGGGTATGACTACACACTTTTTGGCGTTCAGTTTAAGGCCATGGCTCTGGCACCAGTTATCCGTTTCTATGAGGCCTTTCTGAAGGATGCCTGTGTCCGCTGGAGTATCAATTATGGTGCCCAGTTTGCAGTCATCTGCGAACTTTGTTAGCCGCAATCCTCCTATGTTTGCTTGCACCTCGGAAAAATAAATGCCGAACAAGAGGGGTCCCAGGACCGAGCCCTGTGGGACACCGCTTGTGACTGGCTTAGTCTGACATGGCTCCAGCAATTCTGACCTTGTGGGGTCTGTCCTTGAGCCAGTTTGCAACCCATCTTCTGACATATGGGTTTACATTTAAGCTGGTGAGCTTGTCTATGATGCCCGAGTGAGGTATTGTGTCGAAGGCTTTTGCAAGATCAAGGTAGGCTGTGTGAACTGCCTTACCCTCATCAATGGCCTTAGTGACTCAAAAAAGTCGACCAGGTTCAAAAGGCAGGATCTGCCCTTGACAAAGCCGAATTGGGTAGGATCCAGTGTCTGTAGGTCCCCAATGTCTTTGTTTATGAGTTCCATAATGATCCTCTCCATAGCTTTGCAGACCAGGCTCGTCAAGCTTATGGGGCGGTAATTTCCAGGGTCCGTAGAAGCACCTCCTTTGTGGAGTGGGACCACTGTTGCTGTACGCCGTTCTTTGGGTACGTATCCTGTAGTAAGGCTAAGGTTAAACAGCAGCCTTATGTGCGGGTTCAGTTCCTCTTGGAGTTCATGTAGTACGCAACCCGGGACACCGTCTGGTCCCATTGATGAAAATTACCTCACTAACAGGATCAAGGGTCTTAAATATATGTCATATGCTGCCCGACTGAAAAAACTCCAGCTCTATTCAGTCACATACCGCCTACTCAAAGGTGACCTGCGCCTAACGTACAAGGCCATGTCCAATCTGGACTTAATGGACATGCTCCACCTCAAAAAATCCAAATCCATCAGAGCCATGAGAGCAAGAGACTTAAACCTCAACACAGAAATAAATAGGACGTGCTGGAGGGACAGATTCATAACCCAGAGGCTCCCTACACTCTGGAACAGAATCCCAGTCCATGTTAGGCAGAGCTCCTCACTAACTCTATTCAAGAGAAGTCTTGACGAGTGGATGGGAGATGGTAGGTTTACCCCAGGGGTCATCTCTGTGTCACTACTAGACAGAGGCACAGTAAACTAAACCCTAAATGGGCATAGTATTCTCATCCTAAGGGGTGGTGAAAGCCACACACCTTCTGGCTAGGCTTATAAATGCCCTAGGGCAGATAGCCTAGTACGAACCTATGAACCTATGAACCTAAAACTGCTACAATTAAGCTTAAGAAATTTCTGGGAAAAATCATCAGCTTTCAGCAAATGATACTACTTATACGTGGGGACAGAAATTTACTTTGGAACAGTGAGGGTGGATCTGGTGGTCTAGAATGACATTTTGTTTTTTTGTTTGGTTTTGCTGGTGTGTTTTTGAAGAAATGTAAAAAAATATTTAGTATGAAAGATGTGAATTTAGTAGTAGGAGTTCACAAAGAATTTACATGTTATTCCTCAAGGTATAAAATTGGCTAGGCTGGACAGAAGTTATATTTCACAGGAACATGTGCATTTAACTGTAAGTTTTGATACATATCTAATAACTATTTTGGATCATATGCCAATAATAACTAAAATAAAAATGCAGGGTAATGAAATAAAAATGAGACACTGGCACATCTCCACCTAATCTGTTAAAAAGGAATTTAAGGAATGGGTTCTGGAAATTATTCATGAGTTATTAGGGAAGACAGAAATTTCTTCTGAAAATAAAGCTAGGGAGTGGGATAAAATTAAGAGAGTTTAAAAACAGAATGGAAATACAATAAAAAGAAAAAAAATGTGGTATCCCTCAATGTCTCAGAAAACCTAGTATGCAACCTATACTGGGTCAAAAACAAACCAAGCAGAAATGCAGCAGTGCGGAGGGCGTGAAGCTGACTCCTTGAAATATGTTATGTACCTAGTTCACTAATAAAATTCAAATTTTTAAAAACGTACAAAAAATAATAAAACAGTAGGTGGTCAACAGTTGGGCTAAAAATGGAATATCCTTTACTGACACACACAAACAAGTGATCCTAGTTGAGTATAATGTAAAGCATTAAAGACATTCATTAATTTTTATACAATCAGGTTATTTGGAGCATCGGAGTGATTAGAGAGAGTGGTTCTGTTAAGAGCAATAAAAGCATTAAACTCATTCCTTTAACCAAGTCCCATTTCCCCCTTAACACCATAGTGTAAATTGAAACTGTGCTACCTTACAACTGAAACTTAAAAGCTAGAGACAAATTAAAATATATAAGAACAGCTTATTAAGGCTAACCTACTAATCCAAACTTTATTAATTAAGACACCAACTCCCTAACAAAATGACTAATTAACTAACCAATAACAAGGTTTTCATTCACTTTACATTTTCCTTCTCTCGAACTTGTGCTGACAGAGTGCATTTAGTTCACTTTCCATACACTTCTGTCTCTCTTTACATGTGCTATATAGGAGTGCCAACTCCTTTTTAAATAATTTATAAAAAAAATGTAACTTGTGTGTGTTAATTTCCTACATCAATCTTTTGCTGCATAAGCTGGGCCAAAGTATCTTGCTTTTGTTTTAAGACAGCGATCTCCTTCACTGCTTTGTTGTCACAATCAAAAGTTTGTGTGCAGTTCTTAGCTTTATTCTCAGCCTCTGATAACTTTAACAATTAATTTTCAGCTTACAGAATGTAAAACTGTTGTTTTTAAGTCATGAATGTTATCAACAGTTTGCATATCTTGCAATGTTTTGTCACTATGAAAACATGCACCTTAGTTTGAATCTGCACTTGATTCTGTTTCAAGTTTCAAGTTTAAATACCAGCTCTTTTCTCATATTTTCCAACTGTTTTTTTTTCAGATATAGTCTACACTTCCTGATACTCAAGAGACTGTTGCATCAAGTCTTTGGTTTAACACTATGACATGTCTGCTTATACTTGTTGCATTAGTTTACTTGGAACTTTCATGTTTATTGTTTTGTTTCGTGGTTTTTATTTGCTCAAAGGTATATGATAGGCTAACAACCACTGCGACTTTTAAAAGGCTAGTCAAGCATCCTAAATGTATCCTCTTGCAAGTTTATGTGCTGGCCTTTGTAAGTCCAGCCAGGATTCCCAAATGCATTCCCCAAGTGTATGTGCCTTAGAAGTTATTTCCAGGGGTAAATGTATGCTAGGGGAACACTAGCAGGCTGTTGCTGTCCTAGGGTCTATTTCCAATTTCCCATTCACTGGCCAGGTTTTGGGAAGAGCTCTGCTTCACATGGACAAGAGGCCTGCTCCAGAGAAGGTGACTTTCTAAGTCACATACCTGTCCCTCCAACATGTTATCCCATACTTCTGAGTACCAGGTAGAGTATGCTTTCACTCCTAATACGTGCAAGGAGTATCTGGTCCAGGGTGTTTGGAATTACCAAGTCCAGGAATCTCTGGCCCTGTAGGTTTGGGGTATGTAAGTTTTCCCGTTTATACTGGGATAGTTGAAGTCACATGTGAATTTGGTATTGGGTTGAATGATGAGAGCCTCCAGTAAGTCCATGCACAAGTCATAGGTTTCTTGGATCATTCAAGGTAACCTACAGCTTACAAGGATATGATATGGGACTTTGCCTATGGAAGCCTGGGTATGGACAAGCTCAAAATCACCATGCTGTTTATTAAATCCTAATGTGAGTTTGTTGTTGATGTAGCTTGAGACACTTCCCACTTTGATCTCTGCCTGTGCAGTAGCTGGCCTAAATGTGGCAGTAGCAGAACATTTTGTGTCTATTCATGGGGGTTGCTGTCAAAGTTTATTTTTCAGTGTTATCACGTCCATCTATGGAACATGGGGGAAGTTTTAAAAATGAGTTGGATAAACTGGAGTGTAGGTTTATTATTAACTATAGGACACTCCAACCAAGAGGAATGAATATTGATAGTAATTTAAGTTTATAATTTTTTTTTAATATTTAAGCATGGGACAGGAAGGTTATTTATGCATTGTTTGTTTTAACTTTACTTTCTGTCTCAGGTTATCTATTTATTCATTCATATCTCACTCATATGGTGTTGAAATTTATTATTCTTGTCACATAAAAATTTTGTAAGAAAATGTTTTATAAAAATTTGTAAAGGAAAATGTTGCAAGATTGTAATGTCTCTATGGGGGGGGGGTTCAATTTTTTTTAACACTATTTTGGGAATTTAAAAAATGCTGTTGAATGGTTGTACTGCATTGCTTACTGAATAATTGATTAATTAATTAATTAGAGATGATTAACTTTTGTGTATATAAGGAGGGGCATTGTGGAGTCTGAGTATTCCTTTGAAGGCGAAATGCCGAGGTACCAGAAGAAGAATAAAAGATTGTGAAAAAAATTCTACCCTGCCTGCTGGTTTTTGGAAGCTGTGCAGAGTTCCTGACATTGTGTTTTTTTGTTTGGTTTTGCTGGTGTGTTTTTCAAGATGTCATTAGAGCTTGCTTGAATTTCGAAGGATTCTAGCTGCAGTACCGTTGAAATGAGTACCCATGAAGGCATGTTGTTTGCCAATTTCCTTCATGAGAGGGATCTAAAATTTCAGGAGAATGATCCTTGGGGTTCTATTAAGAACAATAATCAGATGGAAAGGTTTAATCAGCTAGAGCGGTTCCTAGTCAAGGAGGTAACTGTTTTCTTTGATACTAAACCTTTGGAAAAATACCTTTCTTTGAACATTACTCCCAGAGGTTTGCATATTCCCCATCTACCGGCAGGCGACTTTTCAGATGAGGAGGGGAACTTGCTTCTTGAATGGAGGGAAGCCTCACTTAAATGTATGTTGACATGGCTGCAGATTTTGATAAAGTGTAACCAGAGGGTTATTGATAAATTGTGTTTAGAAATAACTGAACTACAAACTGTTTTGTTAGAGGAGGTGCCAGATAGTGAATTTAAAAATGCCATGGGAAGTATAAAAAATAGGCTGCAGGATGTGGAGAAAAATGCTGTGGCTCCGAAAAAGAAGAAACTGAGCCATGACGTTAATGATTTTGAGAGTAACATGGCATATTCCTTTAAGAAAAGCAAATGTATTAGTAGATTGAAGTTTGGGGGCGGGGCTTCTGATGGGGAAAAAAGCCTTGTGATTCATCTGCATCGTAAGCAGACACTAGTGTAAGCAGTAAAAAAGTGTCTGGTTTGAGGAGGTTTCCATGGGGGAAACTAGTAAAGTTAAAAAAAAAACTTTACAGGGACAATAGTTTCCCCCAAACAGAAGCAAACAAGAAGCTCCTTTCGGAAAGGTCGTCGGAATAGAGACAACAGAAATAAGCGTTTCTGCCTGTTTAATAAATAATCTGTTGTCAAGCAAGCCTTTTTATAATGAATGAACTTCTTCAGAGACTGTGATGACTGAACTGTGCTCTGCGAATGGAGTTTTCAATACATTTGTTTGTACTGAAAAGACTGACTCTTTGTTTAGTAAAGTTTCCTATACGGTTAATGATGGGAGCTCTGAGTTTGAATCTCTTGATGCTGTTAGTAGCATTAACAATGATAATTTTGAATTAAATGAAGATTTTCATGTTATGGTGAGTGATAATATTGCTTCAAGAGATGACCATGCTGATCGCAATGAATGTGTTACTCCTAATGTGTGTGTGTGTGGGGGGGTCCCCATGGCTTTTATTCCTAATAGTAAACGGATGTTTGCTAATTTTGATTTGAGTATTGTGAATTTATCTGAATTTAGGCTCAAGCAAGAACTTATTAGGGTGCTTCTTAATGGCCCCAAATTTGTTCCTACCAGAATTTCCTGTTTAGCTGATTTGATATTGGATGTTAAGCGTTTCTGTTGCAAACTACATTTAAAGGTGTACTTTAACTCTGGGGCAAAAAATGCACAATCAAACATGGATGATGATTATTAAATGTCAGTTTACATGAAAATGATTTGTTTTTTGAAATGCTGGATGAAATTAATGATGTGGCTAATGATGAATACGATGGAGGTCTTGAGGAGAAAACAGCAAATGTTTTTTATACTGGTTATGGAGCACTGCTTGTTCCTTATTTTTCTTCTAACAAAAGTAAATTCATGCCCCCCCTAGACTTTCTTCCAGCATAAAAATGTTTGAGAATGTGAACTATAAACAAATAGAACGAGAATTTGACATTTTTTTGAAGTGTGTTAAGAGTTGTAATTTGTCTAAGGAAGAGTGGCAGGAACCTCAAAGAACACATTCTTTTTTGGATGATTTTCTTTTTAAACAAGCTAATAAGGGGGGCAATTGGGTAATCATGAATAAAGGGAATTATGAAAACATATTAAATGATTTAATTCTTGTGCAAGATGATTATGTAGAATTGACGAATAATCCCCTTGCTAGGTTTAATGAGGAGTTGTTTGAAATTTTGGAAAAGGGCGAGAGGTTGGGTTTCCTGAGTAATAAGGACGTTAAAAAGATTGTTGATTAAGGAGCCTAAGGATCCTAAATTTTACACCCTGCCTAAAATTCATAAAAAGTTAAGATCACCCCCTGGTAGGCTCATTGTGTCTATGGTAGGTCTGTATTTGGAAAATCTGGGTGTATCTTTGGATTTTCATTTGAAAAAATATCTGACAGGAGTACCAGCACACATTAAAAATACTGGGGATTTATGTGAGGGGCTCAAAAGAATTGAATGGCAAGCCGATTACTATTGGGCTACAGTAGATGTTTGTGCATTGTGCACTAATATTAATACAAGAGGTTTGGAAGCCTTAGATAGAATGATGGGTGAGGTTCCTCGGACATCATTTCTGCTGTTGCTGCTGGAATTTTGTCTTCCCCACAATTATTTTAAAGTGGGCAAGAAATTATTTTTAGAAAAAAGAGGCACTGCTATGGGGACGGCTTTTGCCCCCTCATATGCAGTGATATACATGGGAGATTTTGAGAATCAATTTTTATATCCCAATAAGTTCTTTGTTAAAAATGTAGTGTATTATGGTAGATTTATTGATGACTTAATTTTTGTTTGTAAAGGGGAGCAGAATTGTTTTTGAGGTTCATGGAAGAGTTAAATTGCACAGAACATAGTTTGAGGTTTACCCACCAGGTTAATTCCAACAGTATTGTTTATTTAGATGTGGAATTATATGTGGATAAGTATAATAAGGTACAATTCAAACCTCATAGAAAATCTACTTCGGTGAACGCTTTTTTACATGCAGAAAGTATGCCCCTCCCCATCTGATTAGGGCTTTACCCCAAGGGGAGATGAAATGGATTCTCTGGAATACTTCCAAAGAATCTTTAAAACAAGGTCTTTTAGATGAAACTGTAGACAGATCTGCTCAGAAAAACACTCTTGGTGGGATTTCAAATAGGAAACATGATTCCTACTACCGAAGGAAAGGTTTTGATGAGAATGTAAGAGTAAAGGAAAACATTTTCTTTGTAACTAAATTTTCAGAATTTTCTCATGTGATGGAAAATGTTGTTAGAAAATGTTGGTATATGGTGAAGGAGGATAGTAATGTGGGTAAGTTATTTCCTGCCCATGTGTCTTTTTCCTATGAAAGGTATAGCAATTTAAAAGAAATACTGAATGCAAAATGTGTGAGTACAATGAAGATGGGGAAGCTGGGTATAAGATCTTGTGAGAATTGTATAATTTGTAGCAGAGCAAAAAACCTGGGTGGATGGAAAATCAATGGGAAATTATAGGGAGCCAAATAGATATTTCATTGTAATTCGCAGGGTGTAGTTTACATTATTGGCTGTGATTGTAAAAGAACAAAATTGGTTATTGGGAAAACCAAAAGAAGGGTGAAAGTAAGAATTATGGAACATCTAGGGGACATCAGGAATAAAAACTG
This sequence comes from Protopterus annectens, assembly GCF_019279795.1. NCBI lineage: Eukaryota > Metazoa > Chordata > Ceratodontiformes > Protopteridae > Protopterus > Protopterus annectens. The sequence goes on along the minus strand of NC_056727.1, from coordinate 675,702,926 downwards.
CCCATGTCTAATAGCAGAACATTTTGTGTCTATTCATGGGGGTTGTTGTGAAAGTTTATTTTTCAGTGTGTTAGCACATCCATCTAAGGAACACGAGAGGAAGTTTTAAAAATGAGTTGGATAAACTGGAGTGCAGGTTTATTATTAACTATAGGACACTCCAACCAAGAGGAATGCATATTGATAGTAATTTAAGTTTATGAAATACTTTTTTAATATTTAACCATGGGACAGGAAGGTTATGTATGCATTGTTTGTTTGAATAGTCATGTTTAACTTTACTTTCTGTCTCAGGTTATTTATCTATTTATTCATTCATATCTCACTCATATGGTGTTTAAATTTATTCTTGTCACATTAAAATTTTGTAAGAAAATGTTTCATAAAAATTTGTAAAGGAAAATGTTGCAAGATTGAAATGTCTGTATCGGGCTTTTTCAAAGATTTTTTAACACTATTTTGGGAATTTAAAAAATACTGTTGAATGGTTGTACTGCATTGCTTATTGAATAATTGATTTATTAATTAACTAGAGGTGATTAACTTTTGTGTATATAAGGAGGGGCATTGTGGAGTCTGAGTATTCCTTTGAAGGTGAAATGCTGAGGTACCAGAAGAAGAATAAAAGATTGTGAAAAGATTGTGAAAAAATTCTGCCCTGCCTGTTGGGTTTCAGAAGCTGAGCTGCGCTGAGTTCCTGACATTGCGTTTTTTCTAAATGTGTGGAAGGCACTGCAGCCCTACACTTTCTCTGCTGCTGTATATCATGCCTGAGTAATTGCACAGATGTCCACATTCTCCAAAATGAGCAAAGCATGAAGGGAGTGGAATTTCTTGTTTAGGCTCTGGCATTGAGCAGTAACACCTTTAGATTCCTTTTGGTTGGTTTCGCTATCTCAGAAGATTTGTAAGTTTGGCAATGGCTAAAAAGGCACTATGAGTGATGACAGCATTCTAGCAAATATTCAAAAGCATAGCTGGGACATATATAGACCATCCTTGGCAAAGCAATCTGGTGTGTTGGCTATATCCTCCCACACTGACATATACTGTACCTCCTTGGAATGACACCAGAATCTAAGCCAATTACTGAAGTCAATCATCTTTTGTTCATATTGTGGAATCATCCTTGATGAAGGTAGAATGCTGCTAAATGCTAGGCATATACCAGCCTGAGACACTCAGTGTGAGAGCTCCAAAATGTCTTTTTTCATGCAGTCCAGGAAGATGTGTCTCGGGTCATTTACACCCACATGGACTAGGACTGAATCATATTGGTACTTTTGGTCTAATGACTTGAGTGTCTAGGTGATTTGGTGGATCCTGGCCCCTGATAGAGAACTGACCGTGATTTTCTCCTTATTCAGTCTGGTGAGTGGGACATCTGTATCTCTCACAATGGAGTCTCCTATGACTGAAATATTGGGTAGTGTGTTGGTGTGCCATATGGGCTTTGTAGTTGAGGCTCCAAAGGTGTTTCTGCATCTGTTGTACTGGGTGTTGCTTTATGGTTACTGAGGATTTATTTTGTAGGATGAATATCTAGCAGGTCTTTATGATTTAGGAAGGTTGCTTTTAAGTGCTTCAGCATATCTTGGTTTACATGTTGGGACAGTACTCTATGAGGTGGGTGCAATGCTTATGTTACTGACAACCTAATTGTTATTTTGAATGCTTTTGTGTGTGATTGTTGCTTCCAGTGACACTGTGTAATTACATTTCACATACTGTTTTGCATGTTAAGCCTCCCTGGTGTGTCTTCCATCTCCTTCAGCCCAGGCTACCTTTCTACTGCCACTAGAATTTCAGTTCCAGTATTATTAATCTAAAAACATACTTTAGTTAGCAAAAAGTGGAAAGGTACCTGTCGCTGTCCTGCTTTGGACACAATAGAAGAGTCTTCATGGGTTCTGTTCAAGCAGCTTTATTATATACAAACTCACCATAGGTTCATAGGTGTGTACTAGGCTAATGGCCCTGGAGTCTTTACAAGCCTAGCCCATAGGATTACCCTGGCATCATGCCCATGATAGAAGTTTACTGACTTTAACTTAAGTAACTTATACACAGACTAACTACTGCAATCATACATGCTTACTGCCTGGCTGCACTCTCAAAATGGCACTGGGAATAGCATGTGCCTGGTACTTGTATGTACACGCAAAGTCCTTGATATGCTTCTTAAAGACACAGCACATAAACTCTGATCTACATCCTCCCTCTTTGAGAAATAGATCATGCAACATTATGAATGCATTTGGCATGCAGATATCATAGGTAGTTCTCTGTTATTCATTTATAAAAGACTCTGTACATATACATAGTTAAGTCCATGTTGCTGCGTATTTCACACTGGGCCTGGATATTCAACCTTATCGTGTCATATAAAACTGGGAATTTGGTTTAGCAACTGGAGCTGTCTCTACAGAATGTTCAATGTTGAAAATATTTGGAACATCTTCAGGAATGGAATTAGAGGTTGAAACACACACACTAGGATGGGAACAATGTTTAATTCATTCTGAGATTTAGAGTCTATCACAGGAACAATGCTGCGATGATGATTCTGGTACAGGAAGAAGATGTCTGCAATTTCTCCTGTACTCCATACCCTCAGATTCTACAAGGTAGGATCTTGGCTCGGCACATATACCTGTAAGTTGACCAATCTGGTCAAAACTTTTCATTGTTTGCATTTTCACCGTCTCTCCTTCCCTCAAAGGACAAAGAAATAGGCTCAATTTATCATAGCTGGACTTCTGGATAGAAAACTTCTTGAATAATTGAGCCTTGATGGTTGTGTTGTTGTTAGCTTTAGGCCTCAATAAACTGGAACTAATAGGTAGTGTCATTCTGGTTTGCCTGGATAGAAGTCTTTGAGCAGCCAAGATTATCGTCACAGGGTATGCTTCTGAGATTAAGTAAATTTAAAAAGACATTGGTATTGTCATGCTTTGACCTTTCAAGTAATTGCTTTGCACTCTGCACTGCACGTCTAGCTAGCCCATTTGACTGTGGATATTCAGGATTGCTAGTAACATGTACAAAGTCCCATTCTCTTGCAAATTTCTGAAACAACTGACTAGTAAATTGAGTACCATTATCAGAAATAACTGTGTGTGAACTACCATGGACTGAGAAATGATGTTTCAGTTTAGTAATAAAACAGTAGTGGATTTCTGATTAGGTAGTAAGTTAATCTCAAACCAGTTCGAATAAGAGTCTACCAATACCAAGTAGTGTTGATTGTCCCATTCGAAGATATCACCGGCTAATGTTGACCAAAGTAGTTCAGGAACTTGACTTAGCTGAAGTGGTTCTCTTTGCAAATGCGGTCTAGAACTATTGCATACTGAACAAGAAGAAAGTACTTTAAAAATGTCTTTCAGTAATGAAGGCCAAAATATTAATTATCTCACTCATATCTTAGTGGATGTGGAACCTGAGTGACCACAATGCAAAATCTGGATATATTCTTGTTATACGGAAGCAGGAAAGACAATTTGAGGGTCTTTGAAAATAATGCCCTCTTCCATAAAAATTTCATCTCTGTAAGGAAAATAGGTTTGCACTTCAGGTGGTACACTAGATTCCTTTGACGGCCACCCACCATTAATGTAGTGATTGAGCTTTTGCAAAATTGGATCAATCTTTGTGTGATTTCCCAACTCATCAAGCCTATCAGTATAAAAATTACACACTGCCATCATGCCAAAGTCAAAATTCTCTGCGTCAAGCTGTTCTGTTGTACTTCTGGGTGATCTGGATAAGGTATCAGCCAAATAGAGTAGTTTGCCTTTCGTATAGACCATTTTGAAGTTGTACTTTTGCAATTTGAGCATCAAGCTTTGTAATATTGCTGGAGCTGAATGCATAGGCTTTTTCAGAATAGTGACTAGAGGTTGGTGGTCAGTTTCAATCTGAATAGCTCAACCATAAATATAATCATGAAACTTGGAACATGCAAATACTATTGTCAAATGTTCTTTCTCAATTTGAGCATACTGCATTTCAGTTTGGGTAAGTGTTTTAGATCCATTGGCTACTGATCTCTCCTCTTGAAGTATAACTGTGCCATGACCAACTTTTGAGGCATCACAGGAAAGTGTGACTGGTTTATTCACATCATAGTATCTTAATGTAGGTGGGGGTGGCAACATTTTGCTTAAGGTCTTCAAATGCCTTCTGGTGCTGTTCTAACCATGACCATGCAACACTTTTCTGTGTCAGCTCTCTTAAAGGTGCTGTCAACTCACTGAAGTCTGGTATAAACTTGCCTAAATAGTTGACCGTGCCTAGGAAATGCTCTAGAGCTTGAATACTGTCTGGTGCTGACATCTCAAGAATAGCTGCTTACTTGGTCGGGTCTAGTCTCAAGCCAGTACTGGTAAATAAATGACCTACATATGTAACTTCTGGTAGTCTACATTTGCATTTCAGAGGACTGAGCTTCACGTTTACTTCACATGCTCTGTCTAGAACTCGCTTCACCATTCCCTCCAACCAATAAATCATCTACTATTATGACTCAAGGATAACCTGAAAAAATTTGTTCCATTGCACGTTGGAAGACTTCACTTGTGGAATTTATTCCAAATGGCATCCTTAGGAATCTGTATCTGCCAAACGGAGTACCAAAAGTGGTTTAGTAATGAGGATTTGTGATCAAGCATCACTTGCCAAAATGAATGCTTGGCATTCAAGACAGAAAAAACTGTGGCATTCAGTATGAGGGCTGCGACCGCTTTGACTGCGCGCATTGGATGATATGTTCTCTTCAATGCCTTGATCGAATCTCTTGGTTCAATACATATTCAGATTTCATCTGAGCTTTTTTTGTGAGCTGCTAACATAGACAACACCCATTCAGTTGGTTCTGTAACTGGACAAATTACACCTTGACGTACCATTTTATCCAGCTGAGCCTTAACTTTATTCTGCATAGCTATTGGAATGCTTCTTGTTGGTCTGACTACAGGAGTGACCTCTGGGTCTAATTCCATGCAATACAGAACTGGAAGTTCACTCAACTTATCGAAAACATCAGCATACTCTGAGAAAATGGCTTCACAAAAACTGGCACTAGGATATGTACTTATGTGATGAACTTCTTTGGTAAAAGAAAGCAGATTCATTCTCAAACTATCTTTGAGACCCAGTAAAGACTGCACTGGTCTCTGGATCACATAGAATAACAAGTTGCAACAGTTCTTGGCCAAGTAACATGAAAGCATCACTGAGCCTTCGGTTTGAATTTCTTCACCTCCATAAGCAACAAGTTTCGCACTACTGGCCACATTGAGCTTTTCATTAGTTCTCACTTTAGCAAATGTGTCTGCTGATATAACATTACACTTTGAACCAGTGCCTGCTTTAAGCTCTGTGGATTTACCACTGATCTGGACTGTACAAAATGCTTTACTTTTAGCTAATAAATTCACTGCATCAACTCTCTCATCAATTACTGATACACCATCTACATAGAAAGTTGACTGCTGCGGCTCTACTTGATTAACTTGGTTTTTTGTGTAACCTTTTATCTACAGCTGTGTGTGGTTTACTTGACTTGCAATACTTTTGAAAATGGTTCCATTTTTTACACTTGTGACATTGCTGACCAAATGCTAAGCACACCTCTCTTTCAGACTCATATTTTGCACCACAATTGCAACAGTTAACAATAAAGCTGGACTTGGGTTTTGATGATTCATGCATGTACTGCACTGAGCATGTGCTCCTTTAACTGAACTAGTCTTAAAACTTGCTGGAAAGATACATGGTTTCCATGGTATGCCAGCAGGGGTTGTGGCTGCCATGTGTTTAGGCCTACTTCTGTTTGCCACGTATTGCATGCTATCTACATTTGCTATGGAGCCTGCTGAAAATATGCTCTTGTCACTTGCAAGCATACTTGTTTATTTTACTGTCACTTCATAGATTTGACAAATCTCAATGGCTTTACTCAATGTTAAATCACTGTCAAGAAGCAAAATCTTTCCCACAGCAGCACTATTAATACCACACATGAGCCTGTCCTTTATTAACTCATCTTTTAAGTCACCAAACCAAAATATTTTGGCTTTGTTTCTTAGGTCAGTTATATAAGCTGCAAAAGTTTCCCCTGGTTTCTTATCTCTTGTGTAAAACTAATGCCTTTCTAATGTAATATTCGTCTGGGGGTTACACATTTCTCTGAACTTGCGCTTCAAACACTCGGGGTCTTCCCTTGATTCAGCCTGTACAACAATGTAACAATTTTCACCTTCTCCCTCATACACTGCTGGTGCATACACAAATGAATGCTCTCTTTTTATGGCCTCAGACCTAGCTTAGCAAAATGAATGCCCTGGTGCGTGCATCTTCATCTGGATAAACTGTTGTATAAAAATATCATACTCTTGCTTAGATACTCTCCAATTCTCCGCAATATTCTAATCAAATACAAGTGGTAAGGGCTTTCGAAATCCGTCTGCCATATCAACACATACCAGTGAAGGGTTTTGCAAATAGGCATGAACACATACACATATGCCAGAAATTTATCCTAGTATTTGTAACTTTGCCCAATAGCACAGCAAGCCTCTGTGTAACTGAACTATAAGAAATAAGTCTCTCGGGCACTGTAATACTCTTGAAATTACTCTATTGCAAAAAATCACCTCTTAGTGTAAAAAACATATCAAATAACTGCACAGTGTGAATGAACTGAGCAAGAGAAGCTCAGAGTCAATAACACTTTTAAATTTTTGCGCTTTGCGAAAACTGTACACAGCACACTAAAATTTCCCCGAAATGGTGGTACCTTGCTAGGCAATTCTTTATACTGCAAGAAACACACTGGGATGGCGGCACTTTGCAAACAGACACACCCAACACAAGAAACTTTTCAAAATGGCTATATTTTGAATGTACTTCACGAAATAGTTGCACTTTGCTCACAAATAAACTCTTCAGAATACATACACAGTAATAAGCACACACTATAAGCACTTTTACACACTTTGAGATACTTTGAATAACTCTAGTTATGCCCTTGATACAATATGAAGTTGTAGTTATGCCAAAACACAACACTTTGCCAAAAAACATGCAGTTGCCTTGCTTTATTTATGCTTAATGTGCCCTTTTTGCCCTTATTATATTTGTTTTGCTTGTTTAATCTCTTTTCATGCCCATTGTACTTTTCTTGTGATCGTTTTACTTTAAACATGCTCGTTTTGCCTTAAACATGCTCATTTTGCTTTAAACATACTCATTTTGTTTAAACACCCTCAGTTTACATTCTGATAATAATTTTGCCAAATATCTTAATTTTAAACATTTCCCTTAGTTAATAAACCTTTTGTGCCTCCCGCTTGTTTAATAATGCGATTTGTGCCCTTGTAATGCTCCTTTTTATATTTTTTTGTATAAAATAAGCAGTTTGTGCGCATTCTCATTAACTATAATTCTTTTCTGGCTCTTTTTCATGCTCATTTCTCTTAGTTTACCTTCACTGTTATCTCTGCACCTCATAGCTCTGAATATTATTCTCTGCAATCCCACTTCTGACACCATGTTGTTCTCCTGCTTTGGACACAATAGAAGAGTCTTCTGTTCAAGCAGTTTTATAAAATACAAACACATCATGACAGAAGTTTACTGACTAGCTTAAGTAACTTGTATACAAATTAACTACTGCAATCATACATGCTCACTCTCTGGCTGCACTCTCAAAATGGCACTGGGAGCATGTGCCTGGTATTTATATGTGCACGCTCAGTCCCTGATATGCTTCTTAAAGACACATCAGATACACACTGATCTTCAGTACCAGAAACAAATCAGACAACTAGCTACACCAATTAAATACAATGTGATTCTAAGGCAGGCAAGCTAGCAACAAGAAATGCACACTTTAAGCTAATTTCAAAGCACACTAGCAACAGTGGCTAGATCAAGGAAAATCAAATTTACTTTATATTAATAAATTCAGAAAAATGCAAGAAATAATTTAAAAATGCAAAAGCAGTGTTATGAAATAAACTGTCTCTTTGCTCTGTCTCTCTCCAGGAGCAAAACAGAAGCATCAGTCCCAAGATGATTGCTGAAAAGCTGTTCCCAAGCTCTCCATTGATTGGTAGTCTACACCCAGATGTTATAGATTTCAAATGCAAGTTAAAAGAAGGGAGTAAGACTCTGAATATTGCAGTGTGCATACCACTGAATGGGGTTATATGAAAGAGAGGCTAACACATGCTTTAAAAGTCTATGATGAAGGCCTTCCCAGCTTGATCTTTCAGTGCCAGACATTATGTAGATAAGATAATATGGGAAGGAGATTCTAAAGCTAAATTATAGTGGGGGTAGTCAAATCAAAAGCCACCAAGTTTAAAAAGCACAACCCAAAGTATTTTTTTTTTGGGGGGGCTACAGGCCTACATATTTCCCAAAAAAGAAATCAAAGCAGTTCAAAACATTCAGTCTATAAGCCAAGGTATCAGTTTCTCTATGCATTTTATCTTTACAGTTTTTCAGTTGTTCAAGTCAGCCACTAACCTTTGGTGACCTTCTGTCAGCTCATTTTTGTGATAGTCTAGTTCACTTCTGATTTCACAAACCATTTCCTCTAGTTTTAATATCTGTTCTCTGTATTTAGCAGCAGTGCCATCTGGTTGTGGCTTTTTCATTTCTTCAATTTTAGCTAGAATGGCTTCTGTAAACTTTTGCATTTCTTTGACCAATTCCTTTACAGAAGCACTGCTTGCTCTACCATCCTAGCATCAATATTATTTTGGTCTCTGAACCAAATTGCTGATTGTTTGAGCTCACTTGCCAATAACAGAGCAGGAATTACAAATCCTAGACAAAGCCTTGATCTTACTTATCTACTACAACACTGTAGAATAATGCACCATTTGTTTCCTGCAGTATCAAGAGTACTTTGATGCAAATCATTAGCATTCTGCTAGCCCTCAGCACTGTTTATAAACAGACTAAATTGGTCATTAACACTTCTTTTTGGAAACCCATATTATTGTATCTCACCAAAACCTAACATCTTTTTGCCTTCCATAATAACTTTATTTTCAGCACAATCATTATTTTATTAATTTTCACCTGTCATTTTTTCCCCAGTATGAGAATTTTTTAATTTCTCAATAAATTTCACCAAGCTTTTAGTCCTTGAGTTCTATTGCACATGCAGTTTGTATATTACTGGGTTTATACTCAATATTCTTGCTTATAGTACACAGCAGTGAAACCATTTTTTGCCTTAGGTTTTTTTCCCCAACTGTTTCAGAGCTTGATAGCAAATGTCTATTGCGCACAAAATAATTTTTCAGTAGAATACAACTTTAAGTTCTATTAGTATTTCAATTTGTGCTTGGTTCAAAATATCACAACACACAAGACCTGCTTTGTAAATGTTCAATTCACTACATAACGCCTAGCATATGATTCCAACTGCCTGTCTTGCAGCCATATTCACAATTCTTTAATGAAAGCAATTTTGGAAAACTACCTTTGTGAACCACCCAGAAAACATTTACCTTTTCACAGATATCAACAATAATGGCTGAGGCACCAACACTATGCCTTGCAACTTTTTTCAAACAATATAATTTCTTAGCATATCTTATTTAGCCACTACACCATGCAAGTAGCACAGTTCTCTTTCAATTTCAGAGAAAACATTTTACCAGGCGTTTGGCATACTATATGATTTATGAGTTTTTTTACACAGGATAACTTTTACAATTGCAAAAATGATCCCTGATTCTCTTTAGCAATGCAGTACCTTCCACTGTTTTAGGATGCAAAATTCTGACTTGCAGCAAATAACAGTTTCATTAGCTTAAGGGTTATCTCAGAACAGACTGTGAAGTTACCAACTTTGAATTAACTTTTATTTAACTGTCCTATATTGTAAAAGCTCACAATTATTTGAATTACTTTTCTCACAAATTCATAAGACTTTTGCTACAACAGAACTTTTCAAAATCACAGTAAATTTGGTATGCAGTTTCAACGTTGCAGCTATGTCAGGCGTGTCTATATTAGAAGACCGAATGGAAAAAATAGCGAACGGCAAAACAGCGAAAAGACCAGACCTTGAAGTGCTGTTTGCCAGATCATAGTACAGTGAAGATTGGAATATTTGCCCTTTCCTCTCTGTAGTGCGATCTCGGAGTTGGTATATATATCTAGTTGTTTTTTTTTAAATTGCTGTTCTGAGGTTTCGATGCAAGCTTTCACTTACATGGGGTCGATTATTTATCTTTCGCTTTTCTAAGCAAATTCGATGTCCGGTCTTTTCACTGTTTTGACTTTGCTATTTATTTCATTCTGTCTTCTAATATAGAACCTGTCAGGTAACCCTTCAGCAATTCCAAAAATAAACTACTTACCAAAACCAAGCTTGTATGTAAATATATAACTAATTTTCCTGCAATACTTTAGTACTTCTCACTGCACCATTTTGTTAGACACACTTTTATAAATGCCCATAAAACCACTTTTATATTCATTTTTCCAAACTCTACCAAGAATCTATGGTCGCGTTAAGAGTTTTCATTCAGAAAAAACATAACTCAAACACTGCTTTCTTTTTTTGTCTATCAGCATAGCCTGTCTAAAAGCACACTTGCTCTTTGGTGTTTAGTACAGCATAAGCTCACCAAACACAGCCAATCTTCTGGTTAAAAAAAAAAAAAATCACTGTATTCTGAAGGTGTTGCACCTCACTCCCAGTTCAATACATTCAATAACTCAGACACTTCTTATAGAGTTTTATTGTAATTATCAGTTGCAGAAATCAAAATTTGTCAAACTGTCTCCACCGTATGTGATTAGCTCATACAATATAAACATTTTAAACACATCTTGCATCCTTTATAACATGCTTCAGTTGTAAACCAGTTGGCTTTAAGATAAACTGCATTATCTTTACTGTAATACATTCAGCTTCAGGGTTAATTCATATACTCCCTTCTCTTGGACGTCCAAACAAAAAGTCAAGAGTGTCAACTTTTTTCAAACTTATGCAGGCCAAAACTCCCAGAAATAAAACAAATTCAGAATTCATAGTACCTGGTACATATATTTAAATCAGTCCTGATAATGTTTCTGGACTAAAATATCCCAGGAACTTACAGGTACTGAGTTATTTTATCTGTCCAGATTACACACCTTTAGCAGTTTCCTAGCAGTGGGTTTTCTTTTCTATTGATTACGGCATTTATTCTTAACGTGGACTTCTTTTCCAGCCTAAAACTCATCTATAGTGGATTCTTCTTTCAATCTACGACTCTTGCCTCAAGGACTCTCTGTCTTTTCTTAATTTTCAGTTCAGGCTATCAATGGAGATGCTCCTGTGAGGATTCTCTGTTGATGTCTTCTCAAAAAAATACTCTGTAGTACCTTCAATACATAATGTCAATGATCTGCTTTTCCATAACTGCAAGTTCCTCTACTGGCTTGATTGCAGATTCTGCCCTAACTCCTCTCAAATCAGTTACCTGGGAACTTCCTACTGGCAGTTTAATCATTTCTGCTACTCCTTTATCTCTCTTTCTACACCTTACTATATCAAAATCATTTTTTTATACATACACACACCCACAAACAACTCCGAGATTGATTGGTACAAGGAAATTACAATCACTCCTCCTTTCACAAGGCTTTGCAGTCTCAGAGTTGTTATATAATTATGGGAGTATAAACAGCTTGCTCCAAACATTCTTTTGATTGTAGATTTAACAGTCTCTGCTAAGAGACATGTTGCCTTTTTTTTTTTTTTTTTTTTACAGTGTGGTTTTGATACCAATAACTCTTTATGAACCACAGGCAAAAAGAAATGCTCTGAAAGAATGGACTATAGTAGATGAGCAGCACTAGTAGCTGGGAAGGATAAAGCCCTGACTATGACCTAGACAACATAGGTTTGATTATTGATTTGGGCACTTAACATGGGTGGGAAGATGGGCATGCTCAGCTGGAGGGAGAGAAATTGAACTGGCTGTCTTATGCTTCCACTGCCTACCTGTTCACTGCTGGAGGGAATGTATAGAACTGAAAGAGTGGGGGTTGGTGCAGGGAAGTCATGGGCATGTCCACTCAAGTCAGCCCTTGTTGGTTGTGTGCAGAATCATGAATAGAGTGGCATAGACACAACATAAGGTGAGGTAGATGCTAATGTCACCACCCAAAGGAAGGAGTTAAGGCCAATCATACAAAAATAGCCATCACTGCAGGGCTGCTGGGAAGACCACCAAAGGCCCTGATGTTTGTCTGATTCAGTCCACCAGATAGGACTCACTATAGAATTACTAAGGGGAACACCTAACCCCTATGGAATGAATGGACTCATGCCCAGTACAGGCTGGCTTAACACTCTGCAGGTGGAGGGGATAAGCAAATAAGAAAAAAAGAAATAAATGGACTACAAGAAATTATGGGACAGAGGTATGAAAGATCTGTTAATCTGTAAGAAAAAGCCAGCATCCAAGGGGAATAAGTGACACCCTAAATATGGTCATGCAGTGATGTAATGAGAAAATGTAATAATAAGGGCAGACTAACAATGAAAATTATAAAAAGTTAAGGGAATTATTTAAAAAAACACATTTATTGAATTATCACTTGTGACATAGGTAAACCTATACAACAGTAATCAAGCCATATTAACGAGTTCACATTTACAAAAAGTATACATCACGTACATTGTTCTATACAATACAATTAATACAATTTAATCAATCGAACATTACATACATTGTTCAGTTCCTGCTTCTCTTAAACCTCATTCCTCCTTCTTTTTGTGCATATATTGTTCCCACAATTTCCATTTTGTAATTTACTCCTCCCCTTTTCTAAAAATCCTATGAACAACATCCCCTGGTATGTCTCCCTGACCCAGAAATGATGGCTCTCTCTTGTCCAGACTGGACACCGGAACAGCTGAAGGGGGCATGGCTGACCCCTGGATCATGGTGGCTTCAAGATTATACCAGAGAAGTAAAACAATTCCCGAAGCAAAACATTTACATAAAATTCATAAAGTTTATTCAAGCAGTACATTTTCTCACTAAAATGCATTAAGCTAAAAATCCTGGTCTTTAACAAGAAACTTCCAATATTAGAAAGATACTTGGTTTCTCGTAGGTTCGGTACCACTAAAAAGCTCTAGTAAAATAAATAGCATTTTCTAAGGGACAATATTCTGAGTGGAAGGTTTTCCACAGGAGACATATCTGTAGAACTGAAGCTGAAGGCTGGCTGCTGCTCACGTGAAGCCTTTGAAATACTTCAAGAGTCAACAAGAAAGTACTAAAGAACCTTCACTCTAACTGCTGAGTTTTCCCTCCACAGGAATGCCCAATCAGCAATCAGAGTGAATGTGTACGAGGGAGCTACAGCTTTTGAAAACTGTCCAGTAGTTGTGTCTTGGCAAGACACAACCCATATAGCCTAAAGGCTTCTGCAGCTGCGGCAATGATGAACATTTAAGTACATCAAAGTTAGTTCGCTGTATATGTACTGTGAAATATCACGTGACTATTGAATGCCAGACAGAAGTAATGAAACAAATGAGCAATCAAACACAAGACAGTTGTGTAAACAAACTTACCATAATAATAGATGTTCGAGTTCGAATTATTACTGCTGCTGTAGCCTTAGGCATATGGGTTATATCCTACCAAGGCTATAACAGCTGGCCAGCTTTAAAGCTTCAGGGCACTTTCCACACACTCAAAACATTAAGCAGCTTGAGATGAGCAGCCAAAAAATACAGATTTGAGCATTACGTCTTTCAGAGGTTTCATGCCAACTGAGAGAGGGAGGCTGAGCCCTGAAAGGACATAGCGAGGATTAAAAATATATATACATACACATACCTGGCATAATAAAAAAACAAAAACAGGAATGTAGGGGGAAGTAGCTATTGCATTAGTTATTACAACATTTGCAGTCATGGTAAGTTAATTTACACAACTGTAAATTTGCTCATCATGTTGATCACTGCGGCAGTCATCTTAGCTACATGGGAACTGGAAGAGGAAAGGTCTAGAAGCACCTACAGAACAATCCTAGCAAAGCCTGATGTAGATCTAGGGAAGGAATCAAGCTTGTAGTGCTTTGTAAAACTAAGTACAGGGGACCAAGCTGCTGCTTCTAGAATACTTCTAAAATCCAACTCTTTCCAAAAAGCCATAGAAGAAGAAAAGGGCCTGGAAGAGTGGCCCTGCCTGGTATAGTTTTATCGTAGCTGAGAATAACAACAGGTGATGGCCTGAGACAACCATTTGGAAACATTCTGTTTTGATACAGGTTGTCCCTTCTTACCATCACAAAAATGAACAACTGATCCAAAGATCTGAAAAATTTTTTTCTGTCAAGATGGCATCTGAGTGGTCTGTGGAGATCCAAAGTATGGAATATCCTTTTTCCATCACTTTTCAGTTCTGGAAAGAAAACATGGAGATGGATAGTTTGGTTTAAAGTAAACTCAAATACCACTTTAGGCATAAAAGAAGGATCTGTTCTCAAAGAAACTCTGTCTCTGGAGATGGCTCATCATAAGAGCATGCAAATCAGACACTTTTTTTTGCAAAGGTCAGAGCAATCAATAAAATATTTTTCCATGTTAAGAACCTCAAGTCAGACAGATGAGGAGGTTCAAATGGAGCATGTTTTAGCCATTCTAACACAAAATTAAGATCCCAAGGAGGAGTCACCTTTTTTGGAGGTCTCTTGTACAAAACCCCTTTCAAAAACATTTTGACATGAGAATGCATTGAAGCAGGAGGATCTATGGGCAGACAAGCTGAAATTGCAGATAAATGAACCTTGATGGAGGAGTAAAAAAGGGCAAATGATAGCAACTCGCACAAATATTCTGAGACTAAAGAAAAAGAAACACTAAACCTGAACGGGGCTCGTTATGTTCTTGGCACCAACTAAAAAAACTTTTCCATTTGCTAATATATAATTTTCTAGTAGCAGACTTTCTTGTATCCATTAGTACCTGCTGCATATCCTCAGTAAACAGGTGCCTAATAGGAATTAAGATCCTATCATCCAAGCAGTCAGTTGAAGTTAAATATGCCTGTTCTTGTGGGAGTAGAGCCATTCTGTGAAGAAGCTTGTGGTAAATGCCCCTGGCATTTCCAAAAGAAGGGAGAAACACTGATGTCTGAGCCAGAAGAGAGTCACCACAATGATCTTGGGGGATTCCTTCTGAATCTTCAGAAATACCCTGGATATTAGTGGAAAGGGTGATAATGCATACAGGAATATTCCAGTCCAAGGAAGACAAAAGACATCTTGTCCTCCAAGTCTTCTTGCATGGAGTCCTGGGGAAGGATTTTGCCAGCTGATTATTCTGAGACGAGGCAAATAGGTCTACTTGAGGAACTCCACATAGATGGATCAGATCTAGTTTCCATAAGTGAGGGTCAACCTTTTTCTCAGCTTGTCTGTCATATAATTTTGCTCTAACGGGATATAGGATCCCCAAGAAGCGAGAATGTGTTGTGAAGCTGTATCCCAAGCTAACACACTAGTCTACAAAGGGGTAAGACCTGTCTCCCCTTGCTGGTTGATGTACCACATGATTGTGGTATTGTCTGTAACAACTTGAAGAGGTCCAGGGGTTACATGCCTTGGGTAGAGGAAGCATCTCCTTCATATTTTTGTGCTTGCATCTGTTCTTGGTGTGTCAAACACCTTACACTTTTATCCCCCCTGAAAATGGTCCCCAAGTAAAGTCTGAGGAGTCTATGGTAACAGACTGCTTTGGTGTGAGAGAGAGGATGAATGTAAAGGGGAGACATGGATTAAGGGAAATTTGCTGTCTCCACCAAGAGATTTCACTTCTGCAAACACCAGAAATTGGATTTAAAAAGATTGTGGGTGTTGTTGCTGGGACCAAAGTAGCTTCAGATACCACTGCACTTTTCTCATCTGCAGTTCTGACAGCGATATCATGAGAATCATAGATGCCATGACACATAAAATCCATGAAATATTCCCTCACAGTGTCTAAAGTCTGAGTGGAAAACCCTAGAAATAGATCTAGCTATAGATCTATTTGAACTGAGTTGTCTAGCAGACACCATAGGAACATAATCCTATGTGAATGAGTCAAAAAAGACTTTTGAATGTTCTCTTGGAGCCTTTTTTTTATTATTTTTTTACAGTGTGGTTTTGATACCAATAACTCTTTAAGAACCACAGGCAAAAAGAAATGTTCTGAAAGAATGGACTATAGTAGATGAGCAGCACTAGTAGCTGGGAAGGATAAAGCCCTGACTATGACCTAGACAACATAGGTTTGATTACTGATTTGGGCACTTAACATGGGTGGGAAGATGGGCATGCTCAGCTGGAGGGAGAGGAATTGAACTGGCTGTCTTATGCTTCCACTGCCTACCTGGTCACTGCTGGAGGGAATGGATAGAACTGAAAGAGTGGGGGTTGGTGCAGGGAAGTCATGGGCATGTCCACTCAAGTCAGCCCTTGTTGGTTGTGTGCAGAATCATGACTGAAATTATAGAGTGGCATAGACACCACATAAGGTGAAGTAGATGCTAATGTCACCACCCAAAGGAAGGAGTTAAGGCCAATCATACAAAAAATAGCCATCACTGCAGGGCTGCTGGGAAGACCACCAAAGGCTCTGATGTTTGTCTGATTCAGTCCACCAGATAGGACTCACTATAGAATTACTAAGGGGAACACCTAACCCCTATGGAATGAATGGACTCATGCCCAGTACAGGCTGGCTTAACAGTCTGCAGGTGGAGGGGATAAGCAAATCAGAAAAAAAGAAATAAATGGACTACAAGAAATTATGGGACAGAGGTATGAAAGATCTGTTAATCTGTAAGAAAAAGACATCATCCAAGGGGAATAAGTGACACCCTAAATATGGTCATGCAGTGATGTAATGAGAAAATGTAATAATAAGGGCAGACTAACAATGAAAATTATAAAAAGTTAAGGGAATTATTTAAAAAAACACATTTATTAAATTATCACTTGTGACATAGGTAAACCTATACAACAGTAATCAAGCCATATTAACGAGTTCACATTTACAAAAAGTATACATCACGTACATTGTTCTATACAATACAATTAATACAATTTAATCAATCGAACATTACATACATTGTTCAGTTCCTGCTTCTCTTAAACCTCATTCCTCCTTCTTTTTGTGCATGTATTGTTCCCACAATTTCCATTTTGTAATTTACTCCTCCCCTTTTCTAAAAATCCTATGAACAACATTCCCTGGTATGTCTCCCTGACCCAGAAATGATGGCTCTTTCTTGCCCAGATTGGACACCGGAACAGCTGAAGGGGGCATGGCTGACCCCTGTATCATGGTGGCTGCAAGATTATACCAGAGAAGTAAAACAATTCCCGAAGCAAAACATTTACATAAAATTCATAAAGTTTATTCAAGCAGTACATTTTCTCACTAAAATGTATTAAGCTAAAAATCCTGGACTTTAACAAGAAACTTCCAATATTAGAAAGATACTTGGTTTCTCGTAGGTTTGGTACCACTAAAAAGCTCTAGTAAAATAAATAGCATTTTCTAAGGGACAATATTCTGAGTGGAAGGTTTTCCACAGAGGACATATCTGTAGAACTGAAGCTGAAGGCTGGCTACTGCTCCCGTGAAGCCTTTGAAATACTTCAAGAGTCAACAAGAAAGTACTAAAGAATCTTCACTCTAACTGCTGATTTTTCCCTCCACAGGAATGCCCAATCAGCAATCAGAGTGAATGTGTACGAGGGAGCTACAGCTTTTGAAAACAGTCCAGTAGTTGTGTCTTGGCAAGACACAACCCATATAGCCTAAAGGCTTCTGCAGCTGCGGCAATGATGAACATTTAAGTACATTAAAGTTAGTTTGCTGTATATGTACTGTGAAAAATCACGTGACTATTGAATGCCAGACAGAAGTAATGAAATCAAACACAAGACAGTTGTGTAAACAAACTTACCATAATAATACATGTTCGAATTATTACTGCTGCTGTAGCCTTAGGTATATGGGTTACATCCTACCAAGGCTATAACAGCTGGCCAGCTTCAAAGCTTCAGGGCATTTTCCACACACTCAAAACATTAAGCAGCTTGAGATGAGCAGCCAAAAAATACAGATTTGAGCACTACGTCTTTCAGAGGTTTCATGCCAACTGAGAGAGGGAGGCTGAGCCCTGAAAGGACATAGCGAGGATTAAAAATATATATACATACACATAACTGGCATAATAAAAAAACAAAAACAGGAATGTAGGGGGAAGTAGCTATTGCATTAGTTATTACAACATTTGCAGTCATGGTAAGTTAATTTACACAACTGTAATTTTGCTCATCATTTTGATCACTGCTGCAGTCATCTTAGCTACATGGGAACTGGAAGAGGAAAGGTCTAGAAGCACCTACAGAACAATCCTAGCAAAGCCTGATCTAGGGAAGGAATCAAGCTTGTAGTGCTTTGTAAAACTAAGTACAGGGGACCAAGCTGCTGCTTCTAGAATACTTCTAAAATCCAACTCTTTCCAAAAAGCCATAGAAGAAGAAAAGGGCCTGGAAGAGTGGTCCTGCCTGGTATAGTTTTATTGTAGCTGAGAATAACAACAGGTGATAGCCTGAGACAACCATTTGGAAACATTCTGTTTTGATACAGGTTGTCCCTTCTTACCATCACAAAAATGAACAACTGATCCAAAGATCTGAAAAATTGTGTTCTGTCAAGATAGCATCTGAGTGGTCTGTGGACATCCAAAGTGTGGAGTATCCTTTTTCCATCACTTTTCAGTTCTGGAAAGAAAACATGGAGATGGACAGTTTGGTTTAAAGTAAACTCAAATACCACTTTAGGCATAAAAGAAGGATCTGTTCTCAAATAAACTCTGTCTCTGGAGATGACTCATCATAAGAGCATGCAAATCAGACACTTTTTTTTGCAAAGGTCAGAGCAATCAATAAAATATTTTTCCATGTTAAGAACCTCAAGTCAGACAGATGAGGAGGTTCAAATGGAGCAAGTTTTAGCCATTCTAACACAAAATTAAGATCCCAAGGAGGAGTCACCTTTTTTGGAGGTCTCTTGTACAAAACCCTTTTCAAAAACATTTTGACATGAGAATGCATTGAAGCAGGAGGATCTATGGGCAGACAAGCTGAAATTGCAGATAAATGAACCTTGATGGAGGAGTAAAAAAGGGCAAATGATTGCAACTCGCACAAATATTCTGAGACTAAAGAAAAAGAAACACTAAACCTGAGCGGGCGTTATGTTCTTGGCACCAACTAAAAAAACTTTTCCATTTGCTAATATATAATTTTCTAGTAGCAGACTTTCTTGTATCCATTAGTACCTGCTGCATATCCTCAGTAAACAGGTGCCTAATAGGAATTGAGATCCTATCATCCAAGCAGTCAGTTGAAGTTAAATATGCCTGTTCTTGTGGGAGTAGAGCCATTCTGTGAAGAAGCTTGTGGTAAATGCCCCTGGCATTTCCAAAAGAAGGGAGAAACACTGATGTCTGAGCCAGAAGAGAGTCACCACAATGATCTTGGGGGATTCCTTCTGAATCTTCAGAAGTACCCTGGATATTAGTGGAAAGGGTGATAATGCATACAGGAATATTCCAGTCCAAGGAAGACAAAAGACATCTTGTCCTCCAAGTCTTCTTGCATGGAGTCCTGGAGAAGGATTTTGCCAGCTGATTATTCTGAGACGAGGCAAATAGGTCTACTTGAGGAACTCCACATAGATGGATCAGATCTAGTTTCCATAAGTGAGGGTCAACCTTTTTCTCAGCTTGTCTGTCATATAATTTTGCTCTAACGGGATATAGGATCCCCAAGAAGCGAGAATGTGTTGTGAAGCTGTATCCCAAGCTAACACACTAGTCTACAAAGGGGTAAGACCTGTCTCCCCTTGCTGGTTGATGTACCACATGATTGTGGTATTGTCTGTAACAACTTGAAGAGGTCCAGGGGTTACATGCCTTGGGTAGAGGAAGCATCTCCTTCATATTTTTGTGCTTGCATCTGTTCTTGGTGTGTCAAACACCTTACACTTTTATCCCCCCTGAAAATGGTCCCCAAGTAAAGTCTGAGGAGTCTATGGTAACAGACTCCTTTGGTGTGAGAGAGAGGATGAATGTAAAGGGGAGACATGGATTAAGGGAAATTTGCTGTCTCCACCAAGAGATTTCACTTCTGCAAACACCAGAAATTGGATTTAAAAAGATTGTGGGTGTTGTTGCTGGGACCAAAGTAGCTTCAGATACCACTGCACTTTTCTCATCTGCAGTTCTGACAGCGATATCATGAGAATCATAGATGCCATGACACATAAAATCCATGAAATATTCCCTCACAGTGTCTAAAGTCTGAGTGGAAAACCCTAGAAATAGATCTAGCTATAGATCTATTTGAACTGAGTTGTCTAGCAGACACCATAGGAACATAATCCTATGTGAATGAGTCAAAAAAGACTTTTGAATGTTCTCTTGGAGTCCCAGCTTGTGTAAAAGATCCCTCACCCAAGTGAGGGATTTTTGATACTGAAGAAGACTGAACAATGATAACCAAATGATTTAAATATAGAAAAACTTGGATACCCTATAACCTACAATGGGTTATAACTGGAGCTAGGCACTTCGTAAACACTCTTGGTACAATGGATAGTCCAGGCACACAAAACCTTAAGAAACATCTTAAGTCTGGCTGAATAGGGATGTGATGATAACCATCTTTTAAATATAGTGTTACCAGGAAACTTGAATGAGGAAGAAAAGGTAACAGGTTGTGAAGTGGCAGCATTTTGAACTTGGGCACTATTACACACTGGTTTAGGAAAGAAAGATTCAAAACTGGTCTCTAAGCATCAAATACATCCTTGAATAAAAACCTTACCCAATCTTGGAAGGAGGAATAAACACTATCACTCCATGAAACATCTGTTGAAGAGTAGGGGAAAATAGATGAGTCTGATCTAGTAGATGTGGAATTACCTCATGGAACGGAAGAATTTACTCCCATTGCCATGTGTAAACTTGCCAAAAGTTCTTTACAACCCATTTGTATGAAACAATATTTTGCCAAAGACAGAAATGGAGATTTCAAACATTCTAGAAGGGAAAAGAGACTGCCGGGGGGGGTACAAGCTCCCTTAAATAGTCGTTCTGATTTGTTGGACTGTCCTTAGTTGGGGGAGTACTGTATTCTTTATGGAACCCCCTTGCCATTTCATCTTAAATGTCTGTTTAGCAGCATCTTTCTGAGACCGTTCATTTTGTTTCTTGCCAAAATGGAAATTAGAAAATGTGGAAATGGAATGCTGAAAAATCTTAAGAGATTCCCTGTATTAGCTTATCCCTGTCATTGCACTATTTGATAACTTCTGCAGCAGAGGGACCACAAAGTAAATCTCTATTCAAAGGAGAATTTAAAATCTAATTTTTCACATCATCTGAGTGGTTCTGAGAATACAGTCAGGCAAACCTTCTCAAAACAGTATCCGTGGCCATGGCCCTTGAAGTATAAACAGAGTCATACACACACTTTAAAAATGAAACTTGTGAAATGGATAAAATTAAACCATTTAAAGCATATTTTCCTAACAAGAAGCTGTAGACAAAACATTCCTCATACGTTCACTATTACTCAGAAGAAAATAACATATGAGCCTGACAATTTAAAATTCTGAGTTGCAGACGCATACACTTTTTTTCCCAGACTTGTCAGTTATTTTCCAATTCTGGTCAGAAAGTACAGGATTGGAATTAACTAAATGTTTAGTAGCAGGAGGAGTCACTAAAGCTATAGCTGCTGGGTCAAATTTGAGATCAGTGCAAAACGCTTAGAAGACTGAGAAACTTCATAAAATCTGTCTGCCCTTTTAGAGGCAGCAGGCTGACTGGCAAGAAAATTGCAGGCAGTGACACATACATTCTCCAAAGCTGAAAGTAATGGAGGAATGGGTGAAGGTTCTGGAAATTCCTTCTGTAACAGCTTATAGTATTTTCTGAGGGACTGGGAATTCTCAGTGTTCTCCTCTGAAAACCCTGGCACATTCTGTAAATAGTCTCAGAGAAAGGGAATCCACCACAGGGAGAATCAGATACTGTGTTCTCCTCTGAGTCTGTATCAGAAATCTGAGACAAAAATGCTATTATCTGTCCCTTTATCTTTTTGTTCACATTCAGAATCTTGACTAGCTTCAAGAGGCATTTCTCTCTCTCTTACCATAACCCACCTTATAAGAAGGATCAATAGCCTGAATTAGACCCTAAGCCAGGTCTAGTAAACTACCCCTGTCTGGAGAACTTTGAGGAGAAGAAGATACGTTTAGTTTTCTATTTCTTCTGACAGAAAAAAATGGAGCCAACAGTGTTGTTAATGGCAGCAGCAGCATCTCCAGAGATGAGTAAAACAGTTTGACTAAAAAGGGAAGCCTTCCCCATTCCCTCTCCCAGGACCGGCAAGAATGTCTCACCCTTCCTTGCTCAGTGATGGGATCTCAACAGTCACAGAAGACATGCCTAATCTCTGGTCCAGAGTGGCTGTAGTTGCTTTTCCAGAGAGATCTGGGGTAAAAGATGACTGGTCTGAAGAACAAGATAAAGCCAGAGCAGAGTCATCCACCTGTGGCTGGGGCAAACTGCTAGCCTACTGTGTTGACAAGGAGTGTTTGCGTAACTTTTTCTTTTTTGTGACTGGAAGAAGGCCTGACCATTGGAGCAGTAGTCTGTTCCATGGTCAAGCTGAAAATGGTGCCTTTTTCCTGGGAAAACAAGCTGGCAGAAATTTAAAGTTGTTGAAGAATGCTGGCCTCTGGTAAAATTATTCAAATAAGATGGAGTCAAATTATAAATCTTTCCAGCAAGGATAACAATCCAACTGTGAACTGGAAACAGAACCTTCAACACATTAGAAGAAGCTACCACTTTTGTAAAAAAAAAAATAATAATATAATCCCTCCTTCAAAAGAGATGTGTTAGGCCCCAACCCTGAAGAGAATGGACTGATTTAAAAAAGGAAAAACAGAAAACTGAATTAAACAGATTCCAACATCAAAGCTTTAAAGGCTTCACAAGTAAAATGAATTCATATAGAAGCTGCTCTTTTCTTTTTACTCCATTATTTCAAAACCAAATGAATATCTTCTTTCTCTTTTCCTAACAAACACAGACAGAAAACTTAGTATAATACAAAAAAGATTAGGAAAAAAAAAAATATATATATATATATATATATATATATCTCAAATAATATATATATAGGCATACTTCTATTATATCGATTATAACTTTAACTTATAATATCTCTTCAAATATAAATGCATTCAATTCAAGTACTAAAGTTGTTCTGATAGCGCATCAATGTATTTTTCCAAAATTAAAACACAGAATAAGTGACAATTTTTCCCCTGTGGTATACAATTCTGATATGTTGTCTCCTGTCTATTGTTTTACCACTGAAATTGTTCCTCCAACAGTGCTTTTCAATATGGAAGGTGTATCCAGTTCTCTTTGCAGTAGTTCCTCACACTGGTCTTTCTGTGCCGTTTACACTGTCAGTTCTGCTCATTTATTTTAGTGAAGAAGAGATAAAAATAGACCAACTGTGAAAGAAAATGCTTTCACTGGAATGCCAGATAAATAGTAGGTTAATACAAGTTAAATACTTTAGTTTGAAAATAATTCGTAATTTGTTACTCACTAAGCAGTATAACTAATAGAATTGTGTTTCTGAATCATTCTCTAAGTATCTCTCATTTTTTTTTTTTTTTTTTTTTTTTTTTTTTATGAAAACAAATTTGGGTTAGTCCTTTTCTCAATCCTTAAAGTGGGTGAATAATATTTATATGCGTGCCTCTTTCTTTTGTGCAAGTCTTTGCTTTGATGGCAGATGGGATGCAAAGGTATTTCTGGACTTGTTAGCCCTCTGATCTATGACTGGAAGATACAATTGAGAATTGGTGGCACTGTAACGCTTACAGCCCTGATTCTGTTTCTGTTCCAGCTCTGACTTGAGAATTCTGAAGCATTTTCATAGCTGTTGCCTGTGGAGCTGAGGGGAGGAAAGAGGACTGTTGTCACTGGTACTTGCTGTCTCTGTTTTGGACATATGCCTCTAGCAAGAGTGTTATATTATGAATACAGGTATAGTGACATAAAATGAGTCTCTCCTGAGTAAATTCTGAATACCAAATAATCTTTAAAATCAGCTGCTATTTCAAGTATACCTTTGGTTGTAGGTCTTCTGAGTGGTTTCATCTGGATGACTGTCCCAGATGGCTGGACACTTGGTGAATTTTGCACTTTTGTGAAAACAGGGATAAGAGGTTGGAAGGTGGAATGGTCACACTCTTCTACAGAAGTGGAAGGGCCAGAGTGCGAGTAGAGTGGTAGACTATGGTGAACTTCTTGCCATTTGCTATGATTACAGATTGTTAACTGTCTTTAGTGTTTCTTGTTTTTTGTTTGAAAGCTGACTGGATCAGAGGAAAAACAACTCTTTCTGCTGCTCACATGAATAGCTCAGCATTTAACTGCACCCTCATGCCTTCCTTCCTTCCTTGAGCTTGTATTGTCAAACTGTGTGTTCTTTGGGCTTTAATTCCTGACAAGTTATTTAATCTGTTGTTTTCCTGAACTTAATTCCTCTTCAATACACATCATTTTGCAATTAAGCTAAATACTTTCTGACTGTGTGCTTTATTAACAATATATGGCAAAGATAAGAGATGAAATTAAATTCACTTGCTTTGACCCCCAAATGTATTCGCATTCTTTCTAGAAGAGTTAAAATACAATTTAGAACTGATACAATTGTGGAGAGAAAAAGCATAAATAATAATAACAATTACACTGAAACAGAAGATTTATTAGACACCTATTATACAATATGTTTCAGCATTAAATTACACAACTGAATTCCCAGATCTTAAAACAGGCCTAAATCTAGAGAATTTATATATAGTGAAAATCACTCCTGAAACCAAAAATAATTTAACAAAAGCCAACAACTTATGAAGAAACAGCTGACAAAATGAAACAACTTAAAACAATAGGGCTCCTAGTATGGATTGAATTATTTCTGAGATATACAAGATTTCTCCACCCATCATCAAACTTCTTTATAACACTCTTATTAAAATTCAAATGAGGAAATTATACATCAATCCTGGAGATATTCTTTAATCACTCCAATGCTGAAAAAAAGGACCCTCAATTATGCTCTTCTTATAGACCTGTTTTTTTGAACTGGATCCATTCACAACTGAGCCAATTGTTTTGTCCAAAGGAACTAAGCAAGGTTGACCATTATCCTCTGCACACTCTTTGCTTCAGTCACTGAATTACTAGTTAATTCCATTAAAAATAATAAGAAACATAACATGTACAGAGATATCAAATATTTGTATATCTAAATTAATGTTTTGTTAATGAAATTTTCTTACCCCTTCCTAATAAACTTCCAACATTAAAAGCACAAATTGCAATCTCATTCTGGACTAAAACTTAGTAATACAAAATCACAACACTTATTCTTAAAAAAAAACATTCACAAATATACAGCAGTAATATTAGTGTCAAGAATACTTTAAAACTACAATAGTTAGGTATTAGCATAATGGATACAAATGAGAAAATCAACAATATTAACTATAAACAAATTCTGGAAACTATTACTAACTTGACTTTTAAATGGAATAAATAAATAATTTCTTTTTAAGACAGAATACAACTAATTAAAATGGTCTTACTTCCTAAGATATTATATGTTGTACAAGCTTTAGCTTTAACTCCTGACAAATTTCACATAAGGAAGATCAGGAACGTATTGTTAACATTTCTCAGGTTTCCTAGAATACCTAGGATAGCTCTACAGCACCATAATAAGCCTTGGGATTCAGAAAGAATCAACTTCCCCGACTTAAATACCTACATAAAATCAGTGAATATTAAAACTACTATTAATTGGATAGATCAAAATTATAAATCCAACTGGAAAAATCTGTATTCATCTCTTTTCATGACAAAAAATGAAAATTGATATAGCTAATTACACTACAAAAGATTATCTTTTCTGGTATTAAGTTTATAATTATATACAATATAACATTTGTTCACCTACTGAATCTAATTATATTAATCATTTTTTAAATAAATCAAAAGAATCATCATAGGGTGTATTGATTTGAAACTTTGATTTGATCTAATTATTCCAACAAAAATAGCAATCCTTAAAAACTACAAAATAGATCTAGCCAAACTGTATGATTCCTTAAACTTCTTGTATTACAGGCACATGGGATATATTCAAATAAACCCTTTAAAACAATGAGTAAATGGTCACATAGACAAACCAATCAGGAAAAAACTGCAAGAAAAAAAATATAGCCAAGCTAGAGCTTACACAGTGCGATTCCTTAACACTTTTAAAAAGAAAAAAAGTCATGGACCCCGCAGCTAGTGGGGTTTGGCTTTATTGGCCTGAATTTGTCCATTTTACTGATTGTTTTTTTCTGTGTGATCCTTACTCATTGTTTTAATAAAAATATGATTTTTGATAAAGCCAATTATACTAGAATTAATATTTGGGAATTAAAAAAGTTCATATATTGGCACCAATGCTTTAAAGAGTTTAAAATTAAGGATGTTCACTCTCTTACAAATGAATATAATCTTGATATATGAGAATGGGTTTACTTACATAATGTATACACATAAGTTCAACATAAAAGTCTAGTACTGTCTTAATCTCAATTTTAACATAAACCCTCTCTAATACATCTCATTGAGAAAAATGCTATATAATAAGCTAAGTACTGAAAATACAATCTCCAATCAATACAAGATACCAATATTAATATCAACAATGAATTTTGGAAACACATCACCATTGGACTTCAATCAAATTTAACATTAGAGCGTATAATTCAGTTATTACATTCAATAAAACATACTTCTTGATCTAAATAATCTCAATACTAGAAAAGTTTTACTTGGAAATTTTTCTATAGATCTTTTCTAACTCCTAAGACAAGAGCTAAAATTAACAGCGATGTGACCATTAATTGTTGGAGATGGTTGAAAACCTGTAATGCAGACTGGTCTCACATCTTCTTTGACTTTTCTCTTATAAACCCTTTATGGGAAATTAGGATTAATTTAAGATTTTTAATTAATTTAAGACTTTTTAATTAATAAATTTATTTTTTTAAGAGCACTGTCGCATGATACTTCTTCATTGTCTAAAGCCCTTATCTTATTCACTATAATCCAACCATTCAAAATGCAATAGGAAAATATATATCTACTTTGGACAATTTTGGCAGCAGCAAAAAAAAATCACAAAGAACTGCAAGAAATCATATATATCTCAGTTTGAAGAACTGTTATCCTCATTAAAGGAAACCACCTACAGAGAACTTAGAATTAAAGAGATCAGAAATCCTCCTAGGATTATAAACAAAAATCTGTGGACTAGAGTCTTTTCTCTTACTGATTAACATCAAAACTCAACTGCTTCCAATTTAGTTTAACAGTTACCAATGTTTTTTTGAGAAGCAATGTGAAAAACCAATATGCACACTGCTGCAAAAAACAAACAAAATTTTTAACCTTTCTGTTAAAAAAAAGAGCTTTTCCAACAATTTACTCATAATTACAATATTAGATGCATGATACCAGGCAAAGGTGGGGGTCTGGTTATTATAAACAATGTTGACTACTCTGGGCATATCTTACATCTTCTGCATGATGAGAGTGTGTACAGTGCTGTTTCTACAAATTAAATCAATATAGCTTACAGGGTCATTAAAGTGGCACTGGATGAGTTGTTCTTATTTGATAAAATTCCACAAGGCTTATATGACTTCCTTAGAGTGGCTTTTCCTATTATTCCAAAGATCTTTGGTATTCCCAAAATCCACTCCAATCCATCTGACCCCCTCCCTTATGTCCAAATGTAGCTGCTAGTGGATCAGTTACAGAGCCTCTGGCCAAGTTTATAGACCAACAATTGAAAAACATGTTTGTTTCCTTCCCACATATTATAAGAGACTCATGGGACCTTGTGGATAAACTGAAGGGAATACCAGCAAAAGATGAATTCTTTTTAATTACTTGCGATGTACAGAGTTTATTTACTGTAATACCCCATGACCTGGCATTGGAGTGGTTTGGAGAGATTGTAAAATGGTTTGGCTTACTTATTAGAAAAAAGTATGCTCCTATTTGAAAGTACGGTCAAGTCTGCTAAAACACAAACTCCTACATTAAAAATAATTTTCCTGACCAGGAACCTACATTTAAACAATATTTTTATGTGGAAGGTTTTTCCCCAAAGGGAACTTATTTGCCCAACAAAGGAAGAACACAAGCCGACCAGTGTCACTAGAAGGCCTGCAGAGGACTGCTCTCTGTGGCAGGGAAGCTCTGAAGGACTTGCCGCTGAAACCTGTGTTGTTAGTAACTCATCTTGAGCCTGTGGACATCAGACTCTTTCCCTTACATAGCAGGAGCTCTACCACAAGGCTCAACTCTGCAAACATGTTCAATAAGAATACTATCATTGTGCAATGTAAGCAAGTTGAATATGAAGGCCTTGCTGTATATTAACAAACTATAAAATATGTGCCTTTCCTGTGCTGAACAGTGGATGTGACATCTCCTTCCCCTAAAGAGAAGTCCTTGCACCTTAAGGACAACTTACCAAATTAGCCACTGTCTATAACCATTAAATTACACTCTGTAAGCCAGTTACATCCTACCCCTAGCTTTCTGTCTGCAATCCATAAATATAACCTCAGTAACTTAAATTATGTACCTTTTATTTCTAGCCTGCTCCAGATCAAATGGCTTGACAGCTGACAACTCCTCCTGAATAAAACAAAACTACAACTTTTTTCATTTTCTCTCTCTCTCCTCCCAAAACACTACCTTTAATATACTGTCATCCAACAAACCCAACACAAAACTGGTATCCCACACCAAACTACTAAGTGTGATTATAGACCACCTACAATTTGATCTGCACTTTAACAAGCCATAAAGAAGACGTACCAAAAGGTAGACTGCATGTGTACAGTAAAACACCACCTTAGTGACTCTGCTAGAAAAAACATAGTTACTTCTTTTCTACTAGCCACCTTATTATATGCCTCTCCTAACCAATCTCAACTCCTCTCTATCAACCAAACAAGAACATTCACAGCCAACCAACAATACTGATCACACCACTGCCTCTCTCCAAAACAACTTAAGTGGCTCAAACTAAATAATTCTCTGTTGTACTCACAATTAATTACAACCTACAGACTACTGCACAACCCTGAAAATTGTTCATCTCTTCACTCCATCATTCAACCTTAAACTACTAAGAGACCTCTGCACGCCACTAACAAATCACTACTCTCCACAACTAAGCCCAAGAACAATGCTGGATACTCCCTGTTTTCACACTGCATAGCTAATAAGTTGGAATACCATCCCAACCCACTAAAGAACAGTCTCCAACCTGAAAAGACTTTAAATGCCAGCTGAAGCAACACCTGATCGAAAACGGTTTCTGCACCTGTGCCACCTGTGGTTAAACTTATACTACTATAGTTATAAGTATTCCTGCCATACCTCTCTTCTGCACTAAACCCAATGTACTATTATCACTACTATACCCTCCTCTATCATCTCATATCCTTTATTTTCCTTGCACCTCCTGCCCTTCCTTTTTTTGGGCTGCTCTAGCTCTTTGCTTGTATTCCTATGTATTAGATTTTGAAAAGGTCTTTATAGTAACAAATATTCTTAAGTAAAACCTGACAATCTACGTATACTGTTGATACTGCAATGTATATACATCTCTGTATTTAAAAAATATTCATACACAACCCACGTGTTATTTTTAATCAAAAAATGTTTGTAAATGATGTGACAAATGTCAAGGATTTCTGAATAACAGAACTGTTGCTCATGAATGAAACTAACTGTAAATGATGAAATCATGCAAATGATGTCCATGGCATCTGTGCAATGGATATTTTCTCCCTGGGTCTCTGCTGAAAAGGGCCACTGCTCAGTCGGACTTTCCCAGTAAACAAATGCCAATAAATAAATGCCTCTCTATATCTCTCTCTCTCTATATATATATATATATATATATATATATATATATATATATATATATATATATATATATATATATAGACACACACACACACACATATATATATATATATATATATATATACACACACACACATATATATATATATATATATGGATCTACTTTGATCTAGCAATTTACGTTTCATCAAAATGTAAATTCGCAATCTCACTTATGCAAAAGAGCATTTTTTCGAAGATGCACTTTCGTGTAAAGAAAAGAAAAAAAAAAAACTAAAACCTAAACAAAAAAAAAAAAAAACATTAAACACAATTATGCAGGGGGGCAAGCCCCCCTGTTCCACCCTACTTTAATATTCTCACTCCCCATACCCCCCTACTTTAATATTCTCACTCCGAAATCGCACTACAGTGGGGAAAAGGGAATATTCCCTTATCCCCACTGTACCACGATCTCAACATAGTTTTAGTTGTACATCAACACTAAACGTTGATGTACAACTAAAGTAATATGCAAACTGCATGTTTTTATTTCATTTGTTTTTTTTTTAATTCTGTTCTTACACAAAAGTGCATTTTCTAAAAAATGCACTTTCGTGTAAGTGACTTCGTGAATTCACGTTTCGATGAAATGTAAATTCACTGGATCAAATGGGATCTATATATATATATATATATATATATATATATATATATATATATATCAAATATATAAAGGTACATTTAATTGTAGTGTTTGTCCTTATATTATTAATGAAAACACCTTTGTTCATCCCACTAATAAGAGAATATACCAACTCTCATTTTACACAGACTGTGCAAGCAAGTATCTAGTTTATTTAGCAAGATGCAAGGTTTGTTCTGCTTTTTACAGAGGCAAAACAAATCATTCTCTGTGAGAACACATTTGTGAGCATCTTTGCAATATTCACAGAGAAGAAGAAAAGAATGCACTAGCTAAACATGTTATGAAAGAGGGCTATGAAAGTACAATTGTTGTGTACACTTGCCATAAATGTAGATGTTCGAGTGTATTCCCTGTTGCACTCATCACACTTGGGTTGTCTGTTTTTATTAGCAGGGATCCTGGTAAGAGTAGTAGGGATTTGAAAGCTGTCAGAGCATGCTGAACAGCTAGCATCTCTTTTTGGTTGATGTGCAGATGAATTTGACTTGGGCTCCAGTGGCCCTGAATGCACTTGTCATCCAGATGTGCCCCCCAGGCACAGACTGATGCATTTGTGGTTAGGGTCTAGGTGGCGTGGGGTCATGTAAAGGGAAGTCTCTTGTTGTAGTTGCATGCTGCTGCCCAGCAAAGAAAGTATGTCTTAAACAAGGTATGATCAGTATGATGGTTTCCAAGTCCTGAGAATGTTGGCACCAAAGGCTTTTTAAGTACCACTTAAGTTTCCTTATATGCAGTTTGGCATATGGAATTAGTAGAATGCAAGAGGCCATGAACCCTACAGCCTGCATAATTTTTCTTGCAGATAGCTGGATTCTGGTGGCCATTTGAACGAAGTAGCCTATAGACAAGTTTGTTTTTCTGGAGTAAGGAATGCCATCTGGGATGCTGTGTGCAAGCTTGCTCCCAGGAATACAAACTTTTGACTGGGGAATAGTTTTGATTTCTTTTTGTTGACAGTGTAGCCAAGGGAGGTTAGAAGATTCTTTACAAATGTCAGGTGCTGCAACAGTTTTTCCTGTCTGCCTGAATCAGGTAATCGTCCAAGTAAGGGTATATTTGAATATTGCTTTGTCTGCAATAGGCAATAGCTGAAGCCAGGCATATTGTGAAGGCTCTGGGAGCAATGGATAAGCCAAAGGGAAGTGCAGAGAACTGATAATGCATAGATCCTGCCCTAAAACGTAGGTATTTTCTGCATGAGTCCCTGATAGGGATATGCAGATATGCTTCTTTTAGGTCTAGCATAGCTAACCAGGCATCTTTGGACAGCATAGGAAGAAGCTGCTGAAGGGTGAGCATTTTGAATTTTGGTACCACCAGGAAGGTGTTTTGAATGGAAAGATCTATGACTGGGCATCAAGTGCCCTCTTTTCTGGGTACCAGGAAAAGTCTGGAATAAAATCCTTGACCTATCTGTTCTGCAGGAACAGGCTGAATTGCCCTTATCGAGAGCAGGGAATCAACTTGGTTTTGTGCCTCTGTCCACTGGTTTGGAAGAAGGTCTGGTAACCCTTTTGGGGTTGGCAGTGTGCGGAAGTAAAAATTTGTACCCCTGGGATACAATGTTGTGGACCCATTGGTCTTTGGTGATGGAGGTCCAGTTTTTTTGCATGGTGGGCAAGTTTTTCTCCTACTGGCATGAGCAATTAGGCAGAGGTGAAGAGTGGAGTTGAGAAGCCATTGTGAATTCTTTCCGTAAGGGGGTGGCTTAGCACTCCCTGCTTTAGAAATGGAGGTACTCCATTGCTTAGATCTCTGCATACCCTGAGACTGTAATCTGGGCGGTCTGTTTCCCCTTTGTCTAGTTTGATATGGCCTTGGGGGGGGCTGGAAAAGACCAATGTTTCAAGGGGCAATGTCTACTGAATCTTGGAAGCTGCACTTGCAAGAAATCTTTGACTGTCTGCATAGACTTAGCTTTTTCTTCCATCTTTTTTAGAACCTCTTCTGCTTTGGTGGCAAACAGATTGCCTTTATTCAGAGCAGCATCTAGTAATTTTGATTTAACATGGTCTGGCAAGGTCTGCTCCTTAAGCCAAGCATGCCTTCTCAATACAGAACCAGTGACTGCTGCCCTGCAAGATGCTTCTAGGGCGTCAAACCCACATTGCAAGGTATGCTGACTTGGCAGGAAGAATGCATAAGCTCCTGTAATTCTTTATTTTTATTTTCTGCACAGTCTGTAAAAGTAGATAATTTTTGCTTAATAAGTTCCATAATGTGTTGCTGGTATTTCAACATGTGAAAATGGCAATTCAATGCCCTGATGGCGAGAGTTGCAGAGATGTATACTTTTTTACCCCATCTGTCTAAAGTTCGGGAATCCTTGTCCGAAGTGGTGTGCTTCTTAGGTGTAGTGGCTTTTATTACTTTAGGCCCTTAGGAAATTACCTCTGGGTCAGCAGTAGGATTTTCGAAAATAAATTTTTGAGAGTCAGGGACTCTGTAAGTACCTGTCTAGTTTCCTTGGAGCAGAGGAGTAAAGTATCAGGAGTACTGGATTCCATAAAGACATCATCCATAACATCCAGAACAAGAGGGATAGCTAAAGGTCTATGTTATGGCAGCTCTAAAAATTCTCTTAGTCTCTTTTTGGACCGAGGATAATCCAGGCATTCTCAGTGGAATGCTCTCTTAAAGTATGTAGGGTTTCACCAAAAGAAAAATCCTCTGGAGGGAAAGCTGAGAGAATGGATTCCTCTGCATCTGAATCCTCATAAGCAGATAAAGGCATGTCTTCATATTCAGAAACCTCAGAGTCGGACTCCTGGTCAGTTAAAGCTGCTGGGGACAGGTCTCTCTTTCTCTTAGAAGGGGAAGGCTGGCTTCCTCAAATCAGCATGATCAGGTCTTCTGCCATTTTAAGCATTTGAGATTGTGGCAAGGAAGCAAGTGCTTGAGTTTTGGTCGTCGTTTTTTTAGCAGCTCTGGACCCATTAAAGGTAGGGACATCCGCAGGTTCCATAGTCAAAGAGGAGTCTTGCAGCATACCAGACTCCGAACGGGTGTTGGTAGCGGCCTGCGAATCCAGTGAAGCGGGCATCAGGGTCTGTGAAAGCAGCTCACTGATTACCGGCAAACTGACGACTAGCTTAATGGAAGCGTCGGCAGTTTTGGACCTATACGGTCTGTCTCTCTTTATCCTTACGTTTTTTCAGAAGATCAGTAGTCTGATGGCTTACCAAAGCCATTTCGGAATAAGGAGATCGAAAGCGAAAGTATTGAGTGACAAAAAGGGCCCGATGATGAAGAGTCCGGGCATTGAGCAAAGCACAAAACTGACAGCTAGGTACGTCGTGGTCTGGGCCTAAATAGGTGACGCAGTAAGAATGGAAATCTTGGTGTGGTATTTGCTTTCCACAGGTGAGACAATTGTTAACTTTTTCTGATATCAGTTAGAGCAAAAAAAAAAAAAGGTTCCCCAATGGGCTAGTTAGCTTTAGAAGACTTCAGGGTGATTCAATTTGGAAACAAAAACTCAGGTAGCAGCCGACCGGCACTCATGCAAACTGCTTCTGCTTCGGGGTCCTCTGCAAGAAAGACTGATATAATGGCGTCAGATACCTGTTTTTATACCCCCTGACGACCTGACGTCAGTCCTGGAATGACAGCAACTGACGCAGAAATACTAAGTCTCTGGTATTCGGGCTGACTGAGGGCTACCTGCAGGCAGATAACCCAAGTGTGATGACTGCAACAGTGAAACACGAAGAACATCATGTATTTTCTTT
Organism: Protopterus annectens; assembly: GCF_019279795.1. Lineage (NCBI taxonomy): Eukaryota > Metazoa > Chordata > Ceratodontiformes > Protopteridae > Protopterus > Protopterus annectens. The sequence goes on along the minus strand of NC_056727.1, from coordinate 675,668,352 downwards.
TTTAGTTATACAGTTTGTAAAGGACACTCAGACTTGGTAGTTTTAAAAATAAAACAGAGGAAATAGAGATGAGATGGAGCATTAATTTACAGTCAGATTAGGGCTTCAGTTTAAATGAAACTGTCACTTTAAAACTTAATTTAAGGTCAATGTGATCTTCTCAAATGATCTAAGTGGTTACTTTGTATCTAGTTGTATAAATAATTTGTTTGTTTTGTGCTTTTTACGGTCTGATGAATTGTCCTTTGAGACATGAAAGTGCTTACCTTTTTTTAAACTTTTGTGGTTTTATGATCCGTCTTGCAGTTGCTTCTGTTAATTTGGTTTATCTTTAGGTTCATAGGTTCATACTAGGCTATCTGCCCTAGGGCATTTATAAGCCTAGCCAGAGTGTGTTTGGCTTTCGCCACCCATTTTAAATTAATTTTGCTATGCCCTTTTTCAAGGTTAGTATACTGTGCCTCCGTCTAACAGTGACACAGAAGTGATACCCGGGGTAAACCTACAATCTCCCATCCACTCATCAAGATTCCTCTTGAAGAGAGTCAATGAGGGGACTCTGCCTAACCTGGACTGGGATTTTATTCCAGAGTGAAGGGAGCCTCTGGGTTATGAATCCGTCCCTCCAGCATGTCCTATTTATTTCAGTGCTGAGGTTCAAGTCTCTCGAGCGCGTAGCTCGATGCGATTTGGATTTTCTGAGGTGCAGCATGCCCATTAATTCCAGGTTGGACATGGCTTTATATATCAGGCACAGATCGCCTCTGAGCAGGTGGTATGCCACTAAGTAGAGCTGGGGTTTCTTTAACCGGGCAGCATATGGCATCTGTTTGAGCCCTTTGATCCTCTTTTTAATTTTATTTTCATGGCTTTTCCACTGCTGGGGATTCCTATTTTAGCTATTCATTCACCATTCAACAATGCTGCCCAGTTTAATCACAATCATATAATGAATACTCCATCAACACTCAACAACAAAACAAGAAAACTAAGCATCATACCCAAAGAACATGGCTCATATGATGACGCTCATGTTCACCACAGCCGATTCCTTCTTTTACACCATAATTACTCTGAGATGCAGGAGCCAAGTTTAGGCACACATGCACATGCATGCACACATATGAACACAAACATATGTGAACATCAATTACAGCCACTTATATGACTGTATACTTCAGACATCTGAATGAGATCAAGTGAATGAATGAAGTCTCAGAAATGGATCTCAGCACTTTGCTGCCAGAACCATACAGCGCAACCCCCCTCTGCCATAACAACTTCTTAGTTCAGGAATCAAAGAGAAAGACTTTGATTTCCATTTTCTAGTAATTGCTTTTTTGGCAGTTACCATAATTAGACTCAGCAAGGCATTACCATGTCTAAACAATTCCGATTCTGTATCATAGCTCAAAAAAACATTTCCTTAGTTACACCAACTTGCTCAAACAGTACGTCTGACAGAGGAGTCTTCAGGGAATCTTTAAAATCTGTCAACTGATTACACTCTCAGAAAATATGTTCCCAATTATACTGCCAACTTTTGCTAAGTGAGGAAAAATTCTTTAGAGTCTACTTGGGGTATAAAAATACCTATGTAAATACTTCCATGCAACAATCCTAAATCTCCTAATCTTTGTTACATATTTAGTAGACATACATATATCCCCCCATTGTCCCATTGTTTCTTTGTGAATTGCTTATTCAATCTCTCTTCCCAATCCTTTCTAACCTCCTCTGATTGATTTTTATAGTTATCATGCAATATTTTGTATGCTCTACTAATTATTCCTTTTTTAACAGTAGCTTTTGTTCTAGATTCTGCTAAACACTATACCAGTGCTAGTCTTTCTCTTAAGATCCCCCTATTTCTTTCTCTTTGCCTATACTCTAGAGAAGGCAATCTCTAACCCGCAGTCCAAATAAATTCTTGACCTCTTCCCATTCTATTACCTTTCCCTCTCAAATTATTTGCTCCCAATACCTTGGTTCATTTGCCAGTTTTCTCCAATAAATTCTCTATTGCCTATTGCTTGTATCCCTAATTGCAATCATCGCTACCGGCAGAATCTCCTTTCTCTATTCTTGTGTTGGCTCAGTTCTTAGAATACTTTCTGCTACTTTATGAATATAATGTTCTGTATGGTTATTGTTATTCCCCTTAAGGATCTGCATCCAAAATCCCAGTCTCTCCTTGTTTCTTGAGCCCCCCCCAGTTTATTCATCATCCCTTTCCACTTTGAATTATAGGTTTCTGCTTGTGCTATGTATATGAGCCTTAACTGTGTAGTTCTGAAATACCCCTTCAAATTGGATAATCCCAAACTGCCTTATACTATTAGAACAATCAGCTTACCCACTTGATTCTTGCCATCTTCCCCTCCCAGATAAAATTCTTCAGCTCTTTATTAATTGCTATCCATAACTTCTCCTCTGGTTGATAAAAATATGACTGACCTATGTATAAAACTAAAGGGACTAAAAACATTTTTAACTGCTTGTATCTTGCTATCCATATCAATATAACAGAGCTTGCAATTTCACAATTTTTGTATTACCTTTTTAGTCAATTCTCACATATCCTTAGCTGCTACACCAGAATCATTTTTAATCCACATTCTTAAGTACTTGTTACCTCACAGCAAGAGGTCCTCGCATTCGATTCTCGGCTTGGGTTGGGAGTGCCTTCTGTGTGGAGTCTGCATGTCCTCCCCGCGGTCGAGTGGGCGTTCGAAAGACATGCGCTGAATGGGCGTGCCTTCGTTGAAGGTTGGGCATCGGGCTGGCAACTCGACACCATAAAAACTAACTGACAATCATTAGCGGACCGGAGTTCCACTGTGGCGACTCCTAACCGGGAAAAGCCAAAAGACAAACAACAACTCTTAAGTACTTCATTTTATCATGTCCCCATAAATATGGATATTGCTGAACCAATTCGTGGATGGGTACATAATTTACAGCTATTGCCTTTGTTTTAGCTTCATTAATTTTGTATCCCCAAAAGATATGAAACTGCTTCAAAATGCTGCACAACACTGAAATGTCCTTTTATGATTTTATCAGGTGTAAAATATTATCATCTTCAAATAAAGCCAGCTTTTCTTGACTACCATACCAATTATATCCTTGAATTTCTGAGTCCCTTATTTTCTTTGCCAATGGTTCTACATATAATCCAAACAACAAAGGGAGAAAAGGAAACCCCCTGCCTGGTTCCTCTGCACAAACAGAAATTATCAGAGAGGAACCCACTCACTTTAATTTTCACCTCTGTTCAAGAACATTCTAATTCACTTAAAAAGCTAACAGAACAGCATTTTTTTCTATCATGTGCATTTTCTGAATAAGAGCTATGGAACTCTAATGACTGGCTGGCAGTACTGACTTACTGTAATCTTAAGCAATTTATTAGAAAATAAAACATTTTACAAGGCTATACATAATAATATGAGCCAAATGAGGGAAATGATGAAAGAGTGCATACAAACATATACACACACACACACACACACACTTTCTCTCACATGTGCATATAAAAAAACAGAAAACAGTTTTAAGTGCCAAGTGCATTTGGTAATGAACACCAAACACTTGCGGGTTAAGCTTTGTATCACAATTACAGTGGTCCTTAGTTGCTTCACTTCCTCCTTTTGTTGTAAATACTTTTTTGATGTAATTGCCCAAGGCATGTGGGTTATACAAAAGATAAAAAAAAAATATGAAAGAGCTAATATAACTGAATGTGCTAGTGAGGATCTGGGGTGCAAACAGAGCACATTTATTTATACTGTAGTGAAACCAAGACTAGCTCTCCCTTCTACTTATGTAATGATTAAAAATGCATGAATCTATCCAGATATTAAATATTCTAGTGATACAATTGAAAGTTAACATGCAAATCTGATACAGCAGCTACATATGCTATATGCTAGAGCAAAAACATGCAGTTTACCTGTCCAGATTTTCGCCTCATATTTTTGGTCTGGTTCTCATAAAATGTGTGGTTTTCTGGCAACTCACTGAGAATTGAACGTCAACAGTGACATACATACATTTGACCTTCAGACATCATATCCTTCAGAACATGCATGTTAACTCAAAATCTGTTATTCTAGCAATTTTCTACGTTTATAGAAAGTGTTTAAAATATGGCCTTAATTTTGGGCCAATACACCCCCCCCATTAGTTTTGGCTTTGTCCAGATTTCTTGTGCTTTGAGGTTGAAAGGTATGAGCCAAAAGAATGTCAAAGATCAAGACTACAAAATATGTAAATCAATATCATTTCAACAGTCAAAGAAAAATAGAACAATGCTCATTCCAACCTCAAAGCAATTTGCTCATAAGCTCACAGTGTATCGACAGTCATCTCATCAGCAAGTACATGCAAATTTAGTACTGTACATCAGTTTTGGAAGATCAGTGCATTGACATATTTTGAAATGCAACTGGCTTTTTTGACACTGCAATTCTGTGTGGTTTACCAGGAGATAAAATATCATAAAAAAAGAAAAATAGCAAAATATGAACCAAAAAACGTGGACTGATCTCACAAAGACACACACCCACACACACTAATGCACAGCAAAATTACTTGAGTTACTTAGCACGTTAACAGAATAACAGTGTCTGCATTTGCTGAACAATAAAATGCTAAGAGATATGAAACTCTAATTACTGCCTGGCATTATGGACATGTAATTCTTAGTGATTTACCAGAAATGAAATGCTTTTTTACAAGGATATCAGTCTTAAATCAGGGAGGTTCTGCAAAATATGGGACTGCCTTTGTACACCACAACAATATTAAGAAAATAATTTTGTTAATGTTATGCACTGATATTTTGATAAAAAAATCAGGGTTGTTCTGCAAAACTGGAGACTGAAAAGAGGGTGAGCACATCCACACACACATACAAACAGACACGCATACGCACATACACGTACAGTAGTGCACTGCATAATTACACAAGATCCATATCTGACCAAGGCATCCTCTTCAGAATTGAGCAAAACCAGCTTTCTCAAAATGATCACATTAATGCTGATATAAAGGCTTGCCTGTTACTGGTCTGTTCTGACTGAGAAGCTGCAGAACGTCTCTCTTTCATTGGCTTTTCAACTGAGCCAATGAAATAGAAAAAAAGGTAGCTGTCTCAGGTCAAAATTGTACAGGTCAGGTTAAAAAAAAAAAAAGAGAGAGAGAGTTAAGAGGTGTGGATGGACAGGTTGGGGCAATTTTTTTTTTTTTTTTACTAACCATGATTTTTTTAGGGCTCCTTAACTAGCACCAGGCTCTAGGCAGCTGTCTAGGGTGCCTTTTGCTATATCCACCCCTGTTTTTCTGAGAACTGTGTAAAATTCACTTGTTAACATAAATGAATTGTGATGGAGCTTTTCCTCCTCTTAAAATGGGTTCTGCCCAGTCAGACTTTCCAAATCAACAAAGACAGACAAATAAATACATCTGTGTGTGTGTAAATATATATATATATATATATATATACATACATATATATATATATATATATATATATATATATATATATATATATACACACACTTTTATACATTTATATATACTTATATGTATTATATATATGTGTGTGTATGTATCTATAAATATAATATGTATATACATATGTATGTGTCTATGTATGTATATATGTATACATATAAATAGAAAGTACTACAATACCTCACTATCTACTGTCAATAATACTGCCTTATAATTTGGTGTCACTAGTGGTAGCATATTTTTATTTTAATTTCTTGGTGACTGCTAACCTGTGCTTATAACAACTGCATTTGAGTGCCATTTCCTTTAGTTTATACTGTTGACTATGCATGTATTTGCTCTAAAGACTATACAAATAATGACAATAGTGATTTGAACTCTGTTTCTATAAACATTTGAAGTGAAAACTGAAATGCAACGTATATCAATTATTCTGTTTTTAAACATGTCTGTGCATGTGAAACTTTTTCTACTGCATTTGAAATAGCTATGTATTGCCTGTGCTGTAGTTTATGTTCATCTTTACTTGCTCATTTTAACTCGCTCCCTTTTTTCTCCCTACCAGTGGTCCCATCTTTCCTCTTGTGTTCTCTCTGCCCCCTGACAAATGTGCAGTATCTGTACATTTTTCTGCCCAGAAATCTGTGAAAACCACAGACCTGAGAAAACTGCTTGCACAAACGTCTAAGTGCTAACACACATTCTACAACTCTGCACATAGGTGTTTTCGCTTGTACATAACTACCTGACTTGCAACAGAATTTACACTTTATATAATTTTTCTAACTCAGCCATTTGCCTTTCACTATTTTTGTATTCTCAGCCATTTGCCTTTCACTATTTTTGTATTCTTGTTTCACCTACTTGCAAAACGCCGGTAGCGACAGCTGATATTTCCCCCATTACCAGCAACCTTAATCTTTTATACTAGGAAATACTTTTTCTTCCCCGGTTTCTGTTAGCATTTGTAACTCAGTGCATGATCATTCTTTTTACAATCGTATAAATTCCACTTCATATTTCTTTTACACTTGGATTTTCCTGATGTTTTAGATCTTAGTCTTACCTTACCTCACCTCCACTGATTGTTGTTCTTGCACACTTACCTTCCAGGCCCAGCCCGCTTCACTCAGGCTCACTCCACTCCCCTACCCTACCCTAACCCTACTCCCATCCACCCCCACTTTCACTACATTTATGCCCTATACATCTTGGTCAGCACCTCTCACTTCTCCTAATTATGCAATCCTAACATCTCCTTTAATCTCTTCTCACTTCTCTCTCCCACCATCCCTCCCCTACACTATCACCTTCACACCTGCAGCATCAGAAAAGCTCAACTTTCAAAACCTACTTGCTACATACTATTTCCTCATACTCCTTTCATCCCCTACTGCCACTAAAAAGAAACCTCACCTACTTACGTTTCATCTCTCAACACTACATATTTCTAACCTTCTACTTCTAATGACACACGCACATAATACCCCTCCTCTATCTCAAAGCTACCCTACTTATCTACTTCTCATTCCTAACTTCCTATCATATGCAGCTTAATCACTTTCAAACATCTCCTACACAAATGCATCTGTTATACCACAAGGAACGCCCCCTGCCCTTCCTAATCTCTTCCTCTCTTTTCAATACCTCCTATACTCAACTCTACAAACTTAAATTATTCACTCTCTCAACAACATCCCCATAACCTAACAACAAACCCTTCAGCTTCTATTTCTACACCAAAAAAACAGCCTCACTCTCAAACACCCTACTATTAGATGGGGACATCCATCTGAATCCAGGCCTTCCCACCCCAACTACTTTAAACACCAATCAATCTCCTACCTGCAACAAACCTCATTCTACCCCCTCCTTTGTTAAACATCTGTCTATTTATTCAATTAACATACAGAGTCTACCTAAGAAAATTACAGAGCTACATTCTTGGATCACCCACTACTCCACTCATATTTTAGCCCTATCTGAAACATGGTTAAAACTCCACATCTCTGATACTGAAATATTACCTCACCACTACATCTACCATCTAGATAGAGTTGTGAAAAAGGTGGAGTAGTTGCAATCATGTACTCTGAGCACTCAACCTATCCCCCCCACCTATAGCTCAGCCAAATTTCCACTAGCTGAACTACTTTTACTAAAGTGTCACCTCCAGCCGCCCCCCAAAAATTGCCATTGCAGATATATATATATATATATATATATGGGTACGTATCACTTCACCTAAAACTCATTTCACCTAAACTCATTTCATCTAAAACTCATTTCACTGACAAGTAGTACAAGGCAAATCAAAGGTATAGGTCTTTTTCCTCATTGTTGTGCGATCCAGGTGTTAGTAGATATAGTAAGGGGGTGGGGGGCTACGCCCTTCACCTACTTGGCTTTTACCAAATAATGTAAAACAAAACCAGACAACATAAAACCAAAATAATTGAAGGTGGCTATGGGGGCTGCACCCCCCCTAACTATATATACTAACACCAGGATTGCACTACAGTGGGGAAAAGGACATATACCTTTGATTTGCCTTATTGTACTACTTGTCGGTGAAATGAGTTTTAGGTGAAATGAACTTTAGATAATTTGGTTTAGGTGAAATGAGTTTTAGGTGAAGTGATACGTACCCATTATATATATATATATATACACACGTCATATGCACACCACCTGGAAACAACATTCCCATCCTCAAATCTATCTTGTCCTGGATCTCACTGCATATGCCCTATGAAACCATTCTACTGGGAGACGTTAAAATAGACTGGCAAAAACTACCTACTACCTCTTCTACTCTCAACATTAACCTCCATGGCTTCTATCAACTTATTAAAACCCCCATTCGATTTAATAAACACAATACAAACTGTTCCACCTTAGAATGGATTCTTCTGTATATCTCTATAGAGGCTGTCGAAACTCCTTTAATGCTGAAATCTTTAATAATAGGCTCTCTTCTATTAACTGGTCCTATCTGAAGTACTTTTCCCTCAACGATGCAGTTCTACAATTTATTCATACTTTTCCTGACATCCTTGACTCTCTAGCTCCTCTAAGAAAAGTCAGAATCAAAACAACCTACTCCCCCTGGCTCTCTAAAGACACCCTCACTCTTATGAAAAAAGGGACAACTTTTGGAAACAACGGCTAAAAACAAAATGTGCGACACTATACCAAAAACAAAGAATTTAGAAAACTTTCAAGAAACAAATCAACAAAGACAAGAAAAAATTCTGTTGTAACACTCAATTCACCCATAATTGTAACCCCCAAAATTCCGGCACTCCATCAATAAAATTTTGCAGCCAGGAGAACCTATCACTCGCAACCCCTTTCCCAATAATACTCCCCAAGAAAAAGAAACTGCCACCTTACTTAATACTCACTTTACTGAATCAATTCAAAAACTAACCCAAACCAGCCAAAGTCATAATCTCTCTCACACACTCACAATAAGACCAAAACTACCCCTTTCTCTCTTAACCCTGTCTCCACTGCTTACATAAAATCCCTTCTACTTAAACTAAACCCGAGCTCCCCCTCTATGGACAGCTTCCCCCTCCTTCTTAAACTTGCATCTCACTCTATAGCCTACCCTGTCCCAATACTAGTAAACAGATCTATCCAAGAATCCACCATTCATGATATTATAGGATCGTAGGATCATATGAGGTTACTAGACTAATGACCATGGGGTCCTTAAAAGCCTAGCCAAGTTTTATCCTTTTTTCCACAATCAACACCTTTCACCCCTGTCCAAGAGGGATGTAAGTGGAAATCCTGGGATGACTTTATGGTCACCCATCCAATTATCCAGATTGAGCTTGAAGACAGCCAATGAGGTGCTCTGCCTGACATGAAGTGGGAGTCTGTTCCAAAGGTGTGGTAACCTCTGGGAGACGAATCTGTCCCTCCAGCAGGTTCTATTAATGTCACATACCAGGCTAAGGCCATTAGAATAAGTAACCAGTGTACCATTTGACTCACGATTATGCATCATTTCCAATAAAGCAGGGTCAAAGATTGCCTTATATACAAGGCAGAGATCACCGCTGAGTAGTCTGTATGAAACAGAATAAAGTGACAGTCATTTCAGATGATTGGACAGATGCTGAAGACCTTGTATTTTCTTTGTGGGGAACCTTTGCGATCTCTCCAATTGCTGCAGGTGCTTGGAAAGGTACGTACCAAAAGGGGCATTGTACTCAATTATTGGCCTGATGAGGGAGGAGTACAGGGAGGTTGTAACTTCTTTTTTTTCTGGAAGCAATGTCCTTATTTATGAGATGAGCAATGCAGAATGCCCTTCTTACCACTATGGAGACATGGTGATCAAAGGTAAGGTTGCTGTCAACTTGTGTGCCCAGGTCTCTCACCACTGAGTGTGTACTTAGGCTGTTGTTATTGATGTGGTAGTTAGCAGGAACTTCAATCTTACCGAAAGCAATGATAATACATTTTTTTGCATTGAGTTTAAGGCCAAGACCTTGGCATCAGTCATTTGTGTGTCTAAGACCCTCTTGTAGGATGTTGACATAATTTGGAGATTCTATGACCACTCCCAGTTTGCAGTCATCAGCAAACTTAGTCAGCCACAGACCTTTAGTTTTAGCTTGCACTTCTGAGAAATAGATTCTAAACAGTAAAGGTCCCAGGACTGATCCCTGTGGAACACCACTGGTTACAGTTTTGCTGTTAGAGGTGGAATCCCCTAATTTGTCTACATAGGCTCTATCAGTGAGCCAGTTACCGACTCATCTAATGATATACAGGTTGATACCTAGCTGGGTGAGTTTGTTAATTATGTCTGAGTGGGGGATAGTTTCAAAGGCCTTGGCTAAGTCTAGGTAGGTTGTATGCAGAGTTTCCCTCATCAAGTGCCTTGGTGACTGTCTTGATGAAGTCCACCAGGTTTAACAGGCATGATCTCCCTTTGACAATACAAACAGAATAGGATCAAGTGTTTGGAGGTTACCAATATCTTTGCTGATGAGGTCCATGATGATTCTCTCCATGGCCTTACAGATAAGGCTAGTCAGGCTAATAGGTCTGCAGTTTCTAGGGCAGTGGAAGCACCACCTTTCTGCAAGGAGATAACCGTGCCCATTTTCCATTCAGCCAGGATGAAGCCAGTGCTTAGACTATGATTGAAACGAGTACCCAATGGAGTTGCTAATTCTTGTTTGAGCTCATGTAGGACACAACCTGGGATGTTATCAGGTCCCATGGATGCTGTGTTGATGACCTTAGAGACCAGACGTCAAGACCTGCTCATTAGAGATACAAGGTAGAGGACAGGTGGTAGGAATGTCTTGGGGGTAGGTATGGCAGGCACAGGGGAGTGAAGTTTTAACAGAACCTGTCAGCTAACAAGTTAGTAATGTCCACAGGCTCAGTATATGTAGTATCATTAACCACCAGTTTGGCACAAATCTGGGTCTTTCCTTTCAGGTTATGGATATAACTAAAGAACACTTTATGGCTGTCAGTAGAGGAGCCTAATTTGCATTCATAGTTAGCTTTGGAGAACTTCACAAGAAGTCTTATTTGCTTGTTAAGCTGAGAAGAGAGGGCTTTCAGTTTAGGGCTTGCTCCCTCTTACTCTTAGACAGCAATTCCTTCCTCTTATTGTAAAGCCAGTCAATGGCAGTTATCCACCAGACAGGTTTATGCTTCCATGAGGAGCTTGTTTTGGTCCTATCAGGTATGGCAGAATCAATGCAGTTGTTCAGGTGTCTGTATAAAACATTTGTGTAGACCTCAGCACAGTACCCAGTTCCATCTGATGGGGAGGTGCAGTGAAGCTATTTATACCATCCCGTAAGACATTATAATCTGCTTTGGAGAAGCTTTTTTAGTTTAGTTGGTTCTAGGGGTGGGTCAGGTGTGTTAGTGACTTCGAATGAGACATATTTATGGCTAGATTTCACCAGGGAAGACTTCACAATGGGGATGATACAGTGGTCCCCCATATTGGTAAGCACCAGATCCAGGATGCTGGCACCTCTTGTGGGGGTGTCAACTAGCTGGTCCAGGGTACTGGAGTTAATGAAGTTGAGGAACATTTGGGCAAGCAAGTTTGTGCACGAGTAATTTCCCCAGTCAATGGATGGGTTGTTGAAGCCACCCAAAACCATGATGTTCAGATGTATCTTGATGGACTGAAGTAGATCCAAATAGGCAGAGTGGGTGTCCTGATTAATGGAGGGTATCCTGTAGCTGGTAATGACTTGAATAGGTGTCCTATCAACAGTTAATTGCACCTGAAGTATCTCCAGTATCTCCAGGGAAACATGCTGTCTGACCAATCTGGAGGTGTATCTATCTTTAATGAATATTGATACACCTCTTCCTTTAGTTTTCACGCCATCAGTTTGTGGTCTGAATGTGTGGAAGGAGGTGTAGCCCAACATGGCTGGGGTGCTCTCCACAAGTGAGGACTGCTTCCAGTGAATGCAGTTTCATGTTAAGACTCCTAGTGTTTAGCAGCAAAACCCTGAGGTTGTTCTTAGATGGAGTTCTTATGTTAGGAATTCTGTCCTTGAGACACTGCCTAAAAAGGCACTATGGGGGTGGCAACAGCCTTAGCTGAAATCCCAGGGATGACAGATGAAGACTATCTTTGGCAAAGTATCGAGGTCTTATCGATCATGTCACCAAGGCTGAAAGATACTGTATCCCTTGGAAGAACACCAGAAACTAAGACAATTATTGAAGTCAGTAATTTCCTGTTTGTATTGAAACATCATCCTAAGTGAAGGTAAAATGCTGCTTAAGGCTAGGGACATACCAGCCTGAGACACATAGTCCAAGAGCTCAACCATGCCTCTCTTCATATATAGTCCAGCGAGGTATATCTCAAGTAATTCACACCAACATGGACTATGACAGAGTCATAACAGTACCTGCTGTTGAAAGACTTGAGTGCATATGTGACATGGTGGATCCTGGCACCTGACAGCTGACCATGACCTTCTCCTTATCCAGCCTGTTGAGAGGGATATCTGTGTGTCTCGCGATGGAATCACCTATGACTAATATGCTTGGTTTTGTATTTTGCCTTAAGGGCATGACAGGTGAGACACTGGTATGGGAGCTATTATGTGTATTGTATTCTTCAGAAGAAGTATGTGTAGCATGCTTGTGCTTGGGAGGTCTCTGGTGTTTAGGTATGTTTCTGGTGAAGGTCTATGCGTATGTAGGTATGTGTGATGTGGGTTTGGGTGGTGTAGGAGGTGAGATGTGCATACTGACGACCCGCGGACTGTCATATGTACTGACTGGTGTGTGAGAGAGCAAGGATTCAAGGTTCTGAATATAGTTGCAACTCTCACATGTTGAGTTTGTATGGTCTAGGAGCAGAGGATTGTTGATGGACATGAGGCAGTTACTACACTGTCTCAGGATGCCCATGTCGACCAAGCTGGCTGGTGAAACTGTAGGAAATTGTACATCCATGGTGTTAGATAAAATTTTGTGGTCAGGAAGACAGAGTGCACTTTGGAATGGCTAGTGGATGAGAGGTGTGTTAGTACATTAGGCTAGGCTTACTGTTCTACCTGACAGAGAAACCTCTGGAGGACCACAAGCAAAGTGCTAAAGGAGAATTTAACAAGCAAAATGTTTGCTAATATAACCACCAATGGTAGCTACCGCTATGCATCACTGCACGATGGTGCGCTATATGCAAGAAAGAGCAAACACTGGGCTGATATAAAACAAGCAATAACTCTTTTGACTCAAACTAGAAAATAGGGACATACTCTCTGAGCTCCAGTCCAATCACCCTTGATTAGATGGGACATAGAAAGCACTCTCCTCCCACAAGGGTGCAGAAAGGCCTTCTCCAACAAAGATGGCTTGAATTTGATGCTCAGAGGTAACAAAACAGACCCAGAAACAACAAGCCTCCCACACAGAGCATGGAGACAAGTAGGTCATTGGACGATAGAATTCTCTCGGACCTCTGACAGAAAGGTGCTTGCTAGTACCTAGGGCACTAAAATTTCTACTAACTTAAAAAACTGTGAATCTTTGAGGAAAGGTCCCCAAACCAGTGCAAGTCCTTAATGCTTTTGTGGGGTAAACGAAGAAAAAAAAAAAAAGATTGTGGTCGTAGAAGGTTATAACCAAAACATTCATAAAAGAAAAGAATAAACTGTAATTATTCAAGCATCAGCATCGTAGCTATGACTATTTTCGTATTTTTAATGCATATTTTAAGCTTATTTTGCTGATGCTTGAATAATTACAGTTTATTCTTTTTTTGTTACGAATGTTTTGGTTATAAACTTCTATGACCACAATCCTTTTCCCAAACATTCCCAGTTTTTTAAGTTATTAGAAACAACAAGCCTGGAACTGGGCTATGCTACAGCCGAACTAGTACAGTAAGCAGTAAAATGTGGCCAAAAACAGTTCCGACAATTCAGACAGTAGAATGCAAATACAGATTAAGAGTGCAATATAAGAGCAGGAACAGGCACTTATAGTTAGTTGGAAGCAACGGATGCCTCAGATCATTCAGTATCTGTGAAGAGCTAGTTACGGTCTAGATACAGAAAATCTGAATCTAGCCTATGCTAAAAAGTACAGAGTTACTTGAAATTAAAGTGCTTAAAATCACAGTCACAACAGCAAAAAAAAAAAACAGTATAAAACAGCAATTCAGTAAAACAATGTTCGCAATGTAATCAGGCTACTAACAAGCAGTAATAAAAGAGGCGGCATAAATATATTTGAAGACTTTTAAGAACAGCAGCAAAATAAAGTATTAAAGTAGGAAGACAGTATAAATACATTAATATACAGTGCAAGCAGATGAATAAAGTTTAATTTTTTGCTGTCAAGTAGAAAAGGAAAAAAACAAAAAGAAAAATCTAGCAAAGCTAGAATTTCCACTGTGTGAGAAGTTAAACCTCTGTATTAGAGGTGACATGGGATATATGCAAATTATCCCTTAAGGACATCAAGTGTTTTGGCTAAATGGCAATTCTGAATGTCCATGCCTTTTTCTTTTAAGTCTATTTCTGGACAATTTCAGGCCAATAAAGCCAAACACCACTAGCTGTGGACATGCATGTTTCTGTCTTCTTATGACGTCATCAGCACAGCATAAGTGAATGTTTGGCTAACATTTGGAAACACAGGGTTGTCGTACCCAACTGATATCCATAAAAAGTAGGGTGACTGCAATGTCCTTAAGGGGTAATTACATATATCCCATGTTGCCTCTAATACAAGAGGTTTAAGGTATCACACAATGTAAAGTCTAGCTTTGCTAGATTTTTCTTTTTGGCTTTTTAACTGTTTTTTTCTGTTTGACCTTTTTACTTACTGTTCAGGTAGAAAGGGAGGAAACAGAAAACAAATCATGGCGAAGCTAAGTGGGTGGGTCTCCCCAAAGAGTCTCACTGTAGTCAGTAGAATGAGCTGATCTGATGGGACTGGTAGGAGTGTCCAATAACAAATTTATAAGAAGAGGCGGGCAAAGCAAAAGCCACCAACTTATAAGAACACAACAATAGCAACAGGGCAGATGTGAGCGGAAATCAAAGAGACAGCCAGATTATGTGTTCAAAAGAAAGTCACAGGCCCATTTAACAAACAAACTTGCAACACTAAGCACAATATCACTGAAACAGTTATAGCAAGTGCAAAAATATGTCAGAAGATGTTAGAAGTATTCCAAGCC